>NC_143485.1:59925726-60068726 GCF_027475165.1 Benincasa hispida
TTCATTATGGGATTCAGCCTTCGTTGAGGCTCAATCGATCCAGTCTTCCCTTCTTCCATCCTGATTTTATGCATGCAATAAGATAGGTTGATGCCACGGATGTCAGCCAGAGTCCAATCTATTGCACGCATGTGCTTTTGCAACATCTGCAAAAGAGAATGTTCGTTAGTCTCGGTAAGATTCGCGAAAATAATTACAGGTAAGGTTTTGTTTGTTCCAAGGAAAGTATATTTAAGGTGATTAGGTAACGGTTTTAGCTCAAGTTTTGGTGGTTCCTCTAGTGATGGATGCGTTGGTTTCATTCGCCGCTCACTAGACTTAGCACCTCGGGTTCTTTCATGTTTTCTTCCAACGCGAGGACCTCGCAAACTTGGGCACTTCCTTTTCAGGCAACTCTATTATGTTCAGTTGACATTCTTCACTATCCGGGAAATTTAATATGTTTAACACATTAAACTTCACTTCCTGATTGTCTACATGCATGGTCAATTCTCCCTTATGCACGTCTATTAATACTTTCCCAGTTGCTAGAAAGGGTCGTCCAAGAATAATTGGTACATCCATGTCTGCTTCATAGTCTAAGATGATGAAATCCGTTGGGAATATGAAGTTGTGAACTTTTACTAGAACGTCTTCAATCTTTCCTTCAAGGTACTTGATCGTCCTGTTAGTGAGTTCAAGAGTTATAGAAGTGGGTTGTGCTTCACCAATTCCCAATTTCTTGAAGATTGAGAGTGGCATGAGGTTAATGCCTTCTCCCAAATCACACAATGCATGTCCCACATCCAACCCTCCGATCGAGCACGGGACTGTGAAGCTTCCCGGGTCCTTCTGTTTCTTGGGTAATCTGTTGCTGACTAACGCATTGCACTCCTGCGTTAGTGCAATTACTTCCGTCTCGTTGACTCTCCTTTTCTTTGTCAAAATATCCTTAAAAAATTTAACATATTTTGGCATTTGTTCCAAGGCTTCTACAAGTGGAATATTGATGTGCAGTTGCCTCAGGAGTTCAAGAAAATGCTTAAATTTTTGTTCATCATTCTTTTTCATCAAGCATCTAGGGAATGGTGCATTCAGTGGCACTGCAGGTTTTCCCACGTTAGACGTGCTTGGCTGCTTGTGGATTCAGGTGTTCTTTCTTCTTGATCTTTTAATGTCATTGGGCGTGTGTTGAGTTCTTTTGAAGGATTGTTGTTTCTTGGGTTCATGGTTCTTTCTTCAAGAGCTTTTCCACTTCGCAATGTCACCGCATGACATTGCTCCTTTCCATTGTTATTCCTTGGGGTTTCAGTGTTGCTAGGCAAGACTCCAGGTTGCCGATTCTTCAACTCACTCGCAATCTACCCCACTTGTATCTCCAGGTTTCTGATAGATGATGCCTGGCTTTTCAGCAATGCGTCATTCTGGGCGATATACTCCTTTAATAGGTTTTCAAACGGAGATGCTGAACTCGATGCCTGACCTCCTCTATTAAAGGATTGTTGGTGCGGCTGATGCGTTGGCTGGAATGCAGGCGGTGGTCCTTGCCTTTGCTGCCGGTTCACCTCTGGGTGGTGTGGCTCTTGTTGATTACCTGTCCAAGAGAAATTTGGATGGTTCCTCCATCCGGGATTATATGTGTTGGAGAATGGGTTATTTTTAAAGAAGCATACTGATTGTGGATTTTGTGGGCAATCAGAGTAGGAATGGGGATCTCCATAACCCACATAACTAACCATGGGTTGTAAGAATGTTTCTACCTGATTTACCTTTTGTTGTTTTGATGCGTTCCTTAGTGACATATTCTGCAGAAGGTTTTTCATAGTAGCCACTTGTTCAGAAAGTGTGGCTATTGTGTTGGAATCGATAGAATTCACATTCTGAGATCGTCTCTTCCTTTTTGCTCTTGCGTCATAAGTATCATCCACCCACTCCATATAATGCTTAGCAATGCAGTCCAAAATTTCCTTAGTTTCAGTATAAGATTTTTCCTTGATACCACTAGCTGCAGTTGCGTCGGCTGCTATTTGAGATGCTCTGTTCAATCCACCATAGAAAGTCTCCATCTGGATGGTTAATGGTAATCCATGATTGGAGCAATTCTTGACTAATCCTTTGAAACGCTCCCATGCAATGCTCAAGGTTTCAGCTTCTTCTTGCTCGAAGTTTATGATCTCTCTCCGCCTCCTTACGTTAGTGGTGGGTGGGAAGTATTTTTGCATGAATTTCTCCACCAACTTTCCCAGGTTGTGATCTCACAAGGCTCCAAAGTACTTACCCATTGCTTTGCGTTGTCACGTAGAGAATATGGGAACAAAGATAGCCTGATAGATTCTGGGGTGATTCTAGGAATCACAAATGAGTTGCACGTTTCCAGGAAAGGTTTCATGTGGGCTTGAGGGTCTTCTCCCCGAGCACCCCCAAATTATCCAGCTGTTTGGAGCATTTGCAACATCACGGATTTCATCTCGAATCTTGTCCCATCTTGCGTTGGATATATGATCCCTAGTGAGAAATCATACAATATAGGAGATGCATACTCCCTCATGGGACGCATACTACTGTTTTCCATAATGATAGGATTTGCGCAGCGTGGGCTAGTTGTTGAGCTAAGATTTGATTTGCCTGTTTGTCTGCCATTTGTTGTTGCCTGGTTTGTTGTCTGAGAAGTTGTTGCCTTAACCTCCGACAACGATTAGATGGTTTGTTGTCTGAGAATATGATGTGAATGAGATGGTTTGTTTATCTTTGTTTATGCTTTAGACTCTATTCGACACTTCTCAATGCGAATATCATACAGTACCTATCTCTAGGATGTATGCGTCAAACACAAGATGAAATAAAACACCAGTGAGTCTATCTCTAGATGTACTAGGCGTTCCAACTTGATGATGGCTTACTTATTCTTTCGAATAATCTAAGCTAAAGATACTTTTACCAATTGATTTAGTTGGTTTAATCGTTTGAAATGGAATTTTGCATGAAGTATAGATGCATCCAACATAAACAAGAAATAAACAATGGCAAAGTATGATAGATCAAATATGTGAATTTATAAAGAAGCTGATCGTCTTTACAAAAGAAATACTTAATCAGATGAAAGGATGAAAGCGATAAATTAGATGAAATGAAATGAGTCAAGCCGCAGAGTACAATCTATTGTCCTTCATTACTTTATTATATGTAAATGTTTTATATATATATTAGTAATGAAATTGAGATTGCATGAAGCATGACATTACCTTAGGTTAATTTATAATTTTTATGATTAACTAGTGTATGTCAAGCATGCAATGAATGAATTTTAATTGTTTCATTTATTTATAATCGTTATAATTAAATGAAATTAGAATTAGAATCAATAATAAAGAGTTGCATGCAAACATTAGGTTATAATCATTTTTCAAAAATGTTTTAAAATATGATTGAGATAGACCTAAGATCACATTTCTAATGAGATTAGAAATCTTAGTTTAATAATTTGGGTTTAATAGGATTAAATTAATTTCTTAATAAAAGATTAAATATGTAGCAAATATATCTATAAGGGACCTTTTTGTCTAAGGCGGATTCTTTCTAGGCTAGGGTACTTAAGATGATGGAAACGTCGTACCCCTACCTGAGAACCTACCTGGAAAAGTGAATTAGATAAATTTGATACATGCATGCAAGTTTGATTAAGGATTATTAAAGAGTTTAATAATACTTCAATCAAATTTTTTTAATCATCAAAGACAAGTTTTATTTTTTAACAAATTAAACCTCCACTTAGTTAAAATCATTAGCCGGATTTTTTCTAAGTTAATTAACCCTAGGTAACACACTAAGTGGGAGGAAAATATGGTATATGATACTTCAGCTTTCCTCTATACGTTTACTCCCTGAAAATTTATACTGTGAGATCTACACTCGGTTTTGAGGCACCAAGAGTGTCCACCTAAAGGATGGCATTTGGGTAGGTCAATATTAAGGTTAATGAAGAGAGTGTTTATAATAAGTGGGAGATGGACATGTTACAGCACATCCCTCGGTCTCTCTCATTAGGTCGAACTAAAGCTTCATGCATCACCTCGTGGCATCGTGGGCTCCCCCTAAAGGATGGTAATGTGCATGACGCTTTATTTAACCTCCAGAAATGGATAGGGTTGCTTTAGTTTCATGTCCCAATTAGTTTTTCCCTATGGTTAGCTCATTGGGGCGGAACTCTAGGACCTAAAATAAGGGGTTACAATTACAAGAATCGTTAAACTAGTTTAACATATTTTGGACCGAACAATGGTGATTAATAGTGACAATAACAAGGGGTTGTTATGTCTATTGGTTGAGAATGTATCATTTCATTGAAGGGACACTTGATCACCTTATGGTGATTTTTCTCTTGCCTCACTGAAACATTATTGCAAAATTAGATGTCACTTAGGGTACATTAGAATTTTGCTAAAATCAATTGGTTGTTTAAATGATTAATGCAAATTAAACTAATTTGAAAATAGTTTTTCATTTTCAGAAATTTATATAATGGCTACCGCTACTCTAAACTTACTCGTCGTCGATAAGTTAACTAGCGAAAATTATGCTACTTGGAAAACCACGATTTTAATAATCGACGATCTTCATTACTAATGGAAGATTGTCCTCCCATTCTTGCTCAAAATGCTCCTCGAAACGTTCAAGAGGCATATAAGCGCTGGGCAAGGGGGAACGAAAAGGTCCGATCGTATATCTTGGCTAGTCTTACCGAAGTCCTGGCTAAAAAGCATGAGCCATGCTTACAGCCCATAAGATCATGAAGTCAGTACATTTAGTCCATGTCGCTATTCTTGCATCCAGGGGAGAATATGCTCGATGAAATGAGGACCAGCTTACTTACTTCTTGAGCGATAGTTCCACGATCCCAACCCTGAGGGGAATGTTCAGACAACCGTCCGCACAACTCAGGCACGATACTCTCAAAGAAATCTTCAATGCCCGTATGCAAGAAGGGGCATCTGTTCGAGAACATGTTCTGAACATGATGGTACACTTCAAGTGGTGAAGATGAACGAGTCTATCATCGATGAAGCCAGCCAGGTTAGCTTCATATTGGAATCTTTACCCAAAAGTTTCCTTCATTTTCTTAGCAATGCTATTATGAACAGGAATGACTACAACTTGACCATTTTGCTCAACGAGCTGCAGACTTTTCAGTCCCTGCATAAAAACAAGGACAAGAAAAGTGAGGCAAATGTTGCTTCATCTTTTAAGAAGTTCTACAAAGGTTCGCCCTCTGGAACTAAGTATGTATCTTCTTCCTTTGGTATCAAAAAATGAAAGAAGAAGAACGGTGGGAAGGGGAAAGCTAATCCTGTAGTTATTGCTCAAAGGAGCAGAAAACCGACCACGACTGCAAAAGGAATTTGTTTCCATTGAAACCAAGAGGGTCATTGGAAGAGGAACTGCCCCAAATACTTGGCAGAAAAGAAGAAAGCCAAGCAAGGTAAATCGGATTTACTTGTTATAGAATCTTTCCTAATGGAGAATGATGATTCTGTTGGGATTGGTGTCCTAATTCCCCCAGAGTTAGTAATCTATACATATTTTTATGAATAAAATAAGAGTTATTTTATCTGGCATTTACTCATATCCAATAAACAAAACTCCATGGTTATTATATGTAAACTTAAGCATGTATATGAGATATACAAGTCGATCATGCCTTAAGTGATAAACTAAATAGGTCTTTAGTATAAGGATTAAGGAGGGATACTTAATCCTGGTGACACTACGGATATGGCCCGCTTTGTAGAGGTTTGCAAGTGTTGTGAACTACTACAGATGGTAGATCTTGACATTCTTGTGGAGACATGCGAGCGGGGGTGTCCTATACAAAGAATTTGTATAAGACCGGACCACGAGATGACTAGTCTCTGTATATAACAGCATTGATACTGAAGACTTACATCTCACCTAAACGACCATATGTGACATGACCTCAATCATGAGTGTTTTGGGAATTTAAGGGCGGTTATTTGATTAGTATAGGTGAGAGTGGCCAGATTGTCAACTCAACATGCCTACCTTTTTGGGTGACTTGTTTGATTTGGGAGCTAGGAACTCAGTTACACAAGATGAAATTCACTCCTTCCCCGAAGCAGGGGTAAGTAGATAGATTGCTCTCTTAAAGGCTGATTCTGGGGCTTGAACATAGTGGCCACAACTTCTCTTTGGAAGAGAGGACTTAGTCATAGTGAGACTATGACTTATGTTCATTAGAGGGATCAGTGGTACTTAAGAAATTAAATGTAACTACAAGGGCATAACATTTATTAGCCTAGCTGTACTTACGAGCGATCTATATAGGGTTATCGCACTGTTGATTGGTTGATATGGACACATAATATATTTGTAGTAAGGAGAGTTCAGTTGTCGGTCTTTAGTGGAGTGCCTTGCAGTTAACGGATGGTGGATCCCGTGACTAAAGAGTTTAGTCAGTTATTCACGTACCGTTAGAGCTTCGAGCTAGAGGTCCATAAGGTCCCCTTGGTAGCTCAATGGATTCGAGTTGAGAATCAGTTCTTGATGTTGATTTGAAATGTTCAAATTGATAAGAGGTAATTCGATTATATATTGTCGAAAAGGGTTGGTTTGTCCTAGGGGCTTATTTGTAATTTTTTTTATAGGCCTAGGGCTTTATGTCTGTCTATTTATTTGAGCAAGTCTTTCTGTATTTCTGTATCACTTGAATAATAGAAAAACAAGTCTCTATCGTAGTTTTTTCTCTCTGGCCTAGGGTTTTCCACATGAACTATTTATGTTTCTCTTTTATTTTCATCATGGTATCAGAGCAAGGCGATGAAACCCTAGCCATCATTGATGAGTCCCCTTCAACGACCAACTCCGAGATGGCTACCATGATTAAGGAAGCTGTCCAACAGTACCTAGAGGCTGCCTTACCGCGTCTTTTTCAATAAATGAATGCCACCGGACAACCAACCCAATTTGTCGACGGACAGATTGAGTCGTGCCCAACCATGGAGGATCACAGACAGATTGGTTCGCGGCTGGCCGCAGAGGATCACACCCAGCCCAGATAGGTTGACGGCACTCCGGTTGCACGCGGAAAGGACCCTATTGATGGCGGCGCCCACTCCTACTTCAATAGCGCCAGATCCGTCAAACTTTTGGGTGTAGACAAGCATCAACGTCCAAACCCAATCGAATCATAGCCAGCTGCGCAGCAGACCCATTTTGCGACGAACCCTCGGGTGCAGACAGGAAGCTGCGGCGATCTCCTCGACTCGACCAGTCGTGGCTTCGTCTTTGAACAGCAGTCGCCGATGGATAAGCTAACCCTGTTCGGCTGCAGTGGGGTGGGTCCCGTCCCTTTTCTGGCGAATTCTCTAGCAGCCGTGAATGGGGTTTGTCCTTGTAAGATTAAAAAAAGATTTGTTTTTCTTCAGTAACAACTCGCAAATCTTGGAACGATTCTTGGCACGAACTCACAAAATGCACAACCGGAGATGTCCAATCTTCTGTTGTACTCCGAGAACCCGGTAAATTCTTTCCATTCTTTACCTACTGCAAATTTGTTGTCTTGATCATGGGACATTCTGTAGGAGTTATTATTGGAGAAAAGCTGAATGGCCAAAATTAATTCTCCTGGTCATAATCCATCAGAATGGCTTTGGAAGAAAAACAAAAATTTGGATATCTAACTGGGGAGATACTAAAACCTAAACCTGGTAACCCCTAAGAACGCATCTAGAGAGCTGAAGATTCATTGCTAAGGTCAGTTCTGGTGAGTAGCGTGGAACCTCAAGTAGGCAAACTGTTGCTCTATATGGCAACTTCCATAGACATTTAGAATGCAGTACAACAGCTGTATTCAAAGAAGTAGAATGCATCTCACCTATATAACTTATGCAAGAAAATCCATGAATGCAAGCAAGGGACTATGGACATAATGTTGTACTTCAACAAATTATCCCTGTTGGCAAGAAATAGACTTATGCCGTGAAATTATCTGGAAGTGTACACATGACGGGACTTAGTATTCCAAAATTGAGGAAGCTGATCGAGTGTATGATTTTCTGGCTTGGCTAAAGCCGAAGTTTGATGATGTTCACAGCAGAATATTGGGCCAACGTCTTACACCGTCGCTTATGAAGGTGTGTTCTAAAATACGCTTGGAAGAAGATAGATCTAGTCCAATGAATAATCCAGTAGTCACATCTACTGACGCTGCTACTTTTTCCACAAAATCCTCCAAATTTGACAGTGACAAGAAACCTCCACCTGTTTGTGAGTGTCCCCTTTCATTCTCAGCCTCATAAACCATCCAAACCTTTTAGTCTTATCCACATTGATGTCTTGGGTCCCTCACCAACCACTACTTCTACAGGCAAACGTTGGTTTGTCACCTTTATTGACGACCACACCAGACTGACCTGGGTTTTTCTTTTGGACGATAAGTCTGAGGTGTCCTCTGTTTTCCAAAAATTCCATGCTATCGTAGAAACCCAGTTCAACACAAAAATTGCCATTTTGCGAAGTGACAACGGGCATGAGTTTGTTAGTAACTCTTTCCGGGATTTCCTAGCTTCTAAAGAGATTGTTCATCAAAGCTCGTGTGCCTATACTCCTCAGTAGAATGGAGTAGCCGAGAGAAAAAATAGGCATTTGGTAGAGGTCGCTCATTCCTTTATGATATCTACCTCTCTTCCTTCCTATATGTGGGGAGATGCTATCCTCACTGCAGCCCACCTCATCAACCACATGCCTTTTCGTGTTTTACTAATCACACTCCCCTTGACTGTTTCAAAGAGTCGTATCACAACACTCGGTTAATGCCTGATGTATCTCTTTGGGTGTTTGGTTGTGTTGTCTTCGTCCATACCCATGGTCTCAATTGTACGAAATTTACTCCTCGTGCCCAGAAATGTATCTTTGTTGGGTACCCTCTCCATCAACGTAGGTACAAATGTTATCATCCCTCATCTCGAAAATACTTTGTTTCTATAGATGTCGCTTTTCTCGAGGATCAACCTTTCTTTCCCATTAGTCCTCTTCAGAGGGAGAGTCCTAGTGAAGAGGCCAACTTGTCGACGTGTTCCCCTAGTGATATTGATTGAACCTGAATATGTTGGTTCTGTTCTTTCTGGTCCTGTTCTTCCTACCAATCAAGTCCCTTGGATAACATGCTACAGGAAGAATCTCAGCAAGGAAACAGTGTCGTCTGTCGTTTTTCTGGCCCCAGTTCATGAGTCTAACTCAGTCTCAGCTCCAGGTATGAACATCCCTTTTTTTGATACTGATGATTGTGTTGAAGCTAATACTTGCAGAGTGGACAAAGATATAGAAATTGGTGAAAGTGATGAGAAAATAGAAGGGATTAAGGAGGATGAAGAAACTGATGGAAAGAACAACACTGAGGAAATAGCTCCAGAAAACGAGAATAGTGGAAGGGAAGGTGATTATGTGGAAAGTCCCTCTAAAGAAAGGCCCATGGATCAAACGGTTGGTTGCAGTAAGAAACTTGGAGAAGAGGAAAGTCGTGATGCGTCTGTCGATCTTCCCATTGCCTTGAGAAAAGGGACTAGATCATGTACGAAATTTCCTATGCATAGTTACATGACATATAGTAACTTATCTCCCGAGTTCAAGGCAATCACTACCAACCTAGATACGGTAATGGTTCCAAGTAGTATACATGTTGTCATGGAAGATCCTGAGTAGAAGGCTGCAGTTTTGGAAGAAATGAGAGCTCTAGAGAAAAATGAGACCTAGGAACAGGTTGCTCTTCCTGAGGGGCACAAGATGGTTAGATGTAAATGGGTATTTACTCAAATCTGGTGGCACGATTGACAGATACAAGACGAAACTTGTAGCCAAAGGCTTTACTCAAACCTTTGGTATTGATTACTCTGAGACATTCTCCCCTATAGCCAAACTCAATACGATCCAGGTGTTGTTAATTGTTGTTGTTAATAAAGATTGGCCTCTGTATCAATTGGATGTGAAGAATGTGTTTCTTAATAGAAAACTCGAAGAAAAAGTCTATATGAGCCCTTCACTCGGCTTTGAGAACCAGTTTAAGCACCAGGGTTGTAGAATAAAGAAGTCATTGTATGGGTTGAAATAGTCTTCAAGAGCCTGGTTTGACAGATTCACAACATTTGTTAAAGCACAGGGGTATGGTCAAGGGCACTCAGACCACACATTGTTTACAAAGAAGTCTGGTTCAGGAAGATCTCAGTACTTATTATTTATGTAGATGACATTGTGTTGACCGGTGATGATACTATTGAAATTATGAACTTAAAACAAAGATGGCAGAAGAATTTGAAATTGCGGTACTTCCTTGGGATGGAGGTGGCTTGGTCGAAAGAGGGTATCTCAATCTCACAACGAAAGTAAAATTTGGATCTCCACAAAGAAACAAGAATGACTGGGTGTAAACCAGTAGACACCCCTGCAGAGTATAATGCCAAATTGAGCAATATTAACAATGAAGCTCCTATCAGTAAAGAGAGATATCAGCGATTAGTCAGGAAGTTGATATATTTATCTTACACGAAACCTGATATATCATATGCAGTGAGTGTTGTCAGTCAGTTCATGCAAACTTCCTACAAGGAACATATGACAACCATCGAACGCATTCTATGATATCTGAAGGACACTCCTGGTAAAGGCTTACTGTTTAGGAAGTCAAGTAAACGTTGCATAGAAGCATATACTGATTTGGACTGAGCTGGGTATGCTGTTGATAGTAAGTCTATGTCTGGGTATTGCACTTTTGTTTGGGGCAATCTGGTCACTTGGAGAAGTAAAAAATAAGGAGTGGTTGCAAGAAGTAGTGTAGAAGTCGAGTACGGGGCCATGAGTTTGGGGATATGTGAAGAAATCTGGTTGAAGAAAGTGTTGACAGATCTTCGACAAGAAATGAACTTCCAATGAAATTATTTTGTGACAATAAAGTAGCAATAAGTATTGCAAACAATTTGATCCAGCATGATAGAACCAACCACGTCGAAATTGACAGACATTTCATCAAAGAAAGACTAGACAATGGAAGCATATGCATTCCCTACATCCCTTCTAATCAGCAGATTGCAGATGTCCTTACAATGAGGTTGTTAAGACAGAGTTTTGATTATTGTATTAGCAAGTTAGGTCTTATTTATATTTACACCCCAACTTGAGGGAGAGTGTCGAAAAGGGTTGGTTTGCCCTAGGGGCATATTTGTAATTTTCTTATGGGCCTAGGGATTCCTGTCTGTCTATTTATTTGAGCAAGTCTTCCTATATTTCTGTATCACTTGAATAATAAAAAAAAAGTCTCTATCGTGGTTTTTTCTCCCTGGCCTAGGGTTTTCCACGTAAACCATTTGTGTTTCTTTTTTCCTTCCTCTTTTATTTTCATCATATATCATATGATCAATGTGATGTATGAGATACATCAAGTGGAGGATTAATGTAAATGAGATTTACATTAAGTACCATGAAATAGAAAAAGAGCTATGGTTTATACGTTTCATGAGATGAAATATTAAAACTCTAGGTTATAAATATAGTATGGTAAGTTGGTTATCATATATATTTATAATAATATTAATTATTGGATAATTATAAATTTTTCTCTGATAACCAATTGAGTGGGAGGTTATTGGTGATTTCATGGTAACCGTGAGATAAAAGAAAAAATGTTTTCCTAAATTTAGTAGTTGAATTGAGATTTCTATTCTCGGAAATAACTCACAGTTGGCAGTCAAGTGAATGAGATTTACTAAATGACAGCTGAAGAGATACTAGACGATCGTGGAGTGATTAGCTAAACGATCGTGGAGATTCTTCTAAACGATTGGGCATCGCCTATACGATAGACCTTGTCATCTCCCACTTGCTCAATCATTTACACGATTATTCTTCCTCCGGTCTTGTCCTCTAACCAAGTCCATACAGAGCCCACACTTCTGGATTCTCACACCAAGAATACCAAGGTAGCCATTGTGGTTGTGTCGTATTTAACTCAACATCGTCGAGGTTTTTGGAGGTCGTTCGCTATGTTCGTGGTCTTGTAGTTCGTTGTGTTCATGATTGCTGTGATCGTGATGTGTTGCGGTCGTAGTGTTCGAGCGCTTGGGTTTGTAGTCTTGCTGATTGTTCGAGCGTTCGTGATCGAGGATGTTTGAAGATGAGTCTTCAAAGGTATGTGTATTCTTTCCCTTGATTGTTTAGTAAAGCATGTTGTAATTTCATTTTGTGCATAGTCTATATGTTTCTGTTTCTTGATTATAATTATTAATGTTCATATACGATTGAAATTTGGAATGATCATTCCGCTGCTCATGGAAATCCTCATCTTCGACTTCCTTCAATTGGTATCAGAGCCAAGTTGTTCTGATATTCCAAATTTCACTTCTGTTTTAGACTTCCTTTATAGTCATGGTGGGTTTTCTGCATTTGCATTTAATTGTTAAATACATTTGTGGATGGCGTTGATGAATGTTTACGGGTTAATTGCCTCTGTTTAAAGCTTTATTTAAATTACAAAGTGTTAATTTGTAAGGGCCCCTATGTTTTTGGGCATAGTTAACATGCAATTGAGTCTGTAATTCAAAGTGTTTGAGTTAGTTGAGTCATTCGTGATGAAGTTTCGAAGCATGGAGATGCGGTTCTTAGCGAAGAAGAAGACCAAGAGTTGGTCGTGTCGTGTAAGGTAAATGATCGTTGGCATTTAACTAAACGATCGTGTAGATTTTTCTATGCAACCGTGTAGTATTTACCGTTCATTTAGTTAATACAAAATGATAGAGTAAATTGTTTGCTCTATCGCGTAGCGTTGGTTGCCCGATCGCGTAGACACTGGAGGTAAATGATCGAGTGGGAGCATTTGATGCTCATCGTTTAGAAAAAAGGCACACGCTAAACGATCGTGTAGTTAGCATGCCTCATCGCATAGTTACTGACTACACGATCACATAGTATACAATACGAAAGCGCTCGCTCAACGATCGTTTAGACGATCGTGCTTCATCACATCGTAGTTATTTAGACGATCGTATAAGGCATGCATTGCGAAGCACATTGCACGATCGCATACCTCATGCTTCATCGCATAGTAAAAGGGTACACAATCATTTAGCTCTGGAAGCGTAGGAAAATGGTTGAGTAAAGCATTTATTCTTTTGTGTAGATGATCACAGGAAAGTTTGGTACACGATTAGTGGAGATGCGTTGCTTCGCCCGGACAGTTTAAGTCCCAGTTCGCCTGTTTGAACCGGAGACTCCTTGTATATGTAATAGTTAACTTTTAGTTTTGAGGCAATTTTTCCCGGTTCATCAACATTTGTTTAATATACATGCTATGTATGTGGTTTATATGGCAAAGTGTTTGACATATATATTTGAAACCCACCTTAGGTTGTGCAATTATTCATGGATCATGTATTATAAGTGTTATAATATGGCATGATGAAATTACAAGAAAGCATGTGCATGCATCATAAAATATAAGAGTTATATTTGTGCATGCAGTAAGTATATTCATGCATCATCTTTATATTATAAGCGTTATAGTATAAGGGTGAATGGAAGCATGTTTTGTTTGGTTCGTTGCTTGTTTGTATAAGAGTTATATAAAAAGAAGCAAGGAATGAACAATGCATGGAGCATGACACTTAGGCTGTTTATAAGAGTTATGAATGCCTTGTATGTGTTTGCTTTGTGTTGCAATTGGTTTTGGTTGTTTCCGGTTATAAGTGTTATAAAGGAAATTAGAACTAAAATTGATAAGAAAAAGTTGCCTCCGGACCTAGGTGAACTCATGTTTTAAAAGGGTTTTAAAATTGGATTGAGATAGACCTAAGTTCAAAGGTTCTAATAGGATTAATAACCTAATTTAATCTTTTTAAATTGATTGGCATAAAATATTAAAATTGTATTAAATCTATCTATAAGGGACCTTTTGTCTAAGATGGGTTCTGTCTAGGCTGGGTACTTAAGATGACGGAAACGGAACATCCCTACCTAGGAACCTACCTAGAAAGGTGAATTAGATAGATTTTCTGCAAGCATGCGACAGTTGGTCAAAGACTCTGTTAAAGAGTTTAATGGATGATGATCAAAAGTTGTTTCAACTATCCTAGGTAAAAGTTACTCTTGGGCAACCCTAGGTTATAAACTTGAAGTTTGTGAAATGACGATGTGGATTGGAACAGGGCATGTCGTCTCGTCTGTGGCAATTGGAGGAATCCAGTTGACTTTATAGAATAAATTTCTTGTATTAGATAATATTTATGTGGTTCCTGATTTGAAAAGGAACTTTATTTCTGTAAAGTGTTTGTTAGAACACTCCTATGCAATCAACTTTTTTGTTAGTAAAGTGTTTATTTCAAAAAAAAAATGGCATTGATATTTGTTCTGCAAAACTCGAAAATGACCTTTATATACTAAGACCATTAGCTACTAAGGCCCTCCATAATATTGAAATGTTTAAAACTACAGTAACTCAAAATAAAATACTTAAAATTTCTCCAAAAGAAAATGACCAACTTTGGCATCTAAGATTAGGTCACATAAATCTCAATAGCATTGAGAGATTAGTAAATAACAAACTTCTAAATGAGTTAGAAAAAAATTTCTTTACCGGTATGTGAATCATGCCTTGAAGGTAAAATGACAAATAGACCTTTTACTGGAAAAGGTCATAGGGCCAAAGTGCCTCTAGAGCTCGTACATTCAGACCTTTGTGGTTTGATGAATTTCAAGGCTAGAGGATGTTATGAATATTTCATCAATTTTATTGATGATTATTCCAGATATGGGTATGTCTACTTAATGCAACATAAGTGAGTCTTTTGAAAAGTTCAAAGAATTCAAGGTTGAAGTTGAAAATGGATTAAATAAAATGATTAAACATTTCGATCTAATCGAGATGGAGAGTTTATGGATCTATCTTTCAAAAACTATTTGATAGAACATGGAATAGTATCCCAACTCTCAGCACCTAGTACACCTCAGTAGAATGGTATATCAGAAAGGAGAAATTGAACCTTATTGAACATGGTTCAATCTATGATGAGTTACACTTCCTTACCTGACTCATTTTAAGGTTATGCAGTAGAGACTGCAGCGTATATCCAAAACTGCGTTCCATCCAAGAGTGTTGCTAGAACACCTTTGGAGTTATGGAATGGTCGTGAAGTTACATCATTTCAGAATCTGGGGTTACCCAGCATACATGCTTGAGGCTAATCCTAAGAAATTGGAAGCACGTTCAAGATTATGCCTATTTATAGGCTACCCCATAGGAACGAGAGGTGGTCTTGTCTTTGATCCAAAAGAGAACAAAGTGTTTGTATCGACAAATGCTACTTTTTTGGAAGAAACCCACATAAGGGAGCACAAGCCATGTAGCAAAATCACGTTGAATGAAATTTTCCAAGAAACTACTGAATCTTCAATAAAGAGTTGTTGAAGAACCTACTCAACAAGAGTTTTTGAAGTAAGATCATCTAGTAGGTCAAATCCACCTCAAGTTTTTAGGGAACCTTGACGTAGTGGGAGGGTTGCGACACCCCTTGTTCGCTATATGGGTTTAACATAAATCCTGGCTATGATAGCTGATGGTGAAGTTGAGGATCCATTATCTTACAAGAAGGAAATGGAGGATGTTAACAGAGATGATTGGATCAAATCAATGGATCTCGAAATGGAGTCTATGTACTTCAATTCAGTATGGGATTTTGTAGATCAACCTGATGGGTTTAAACCTATAGGTTGCAAATAGATCTATAAGAGGAAATGGGGTGCTGAAGGGAAGGTACAAACCTTCAAGACTAGATTAGTAGCAAAAGGTTCTACCCAGGTTGAGGGAGTCGACTATAAGGAGACTTTCTCACCTGTTGCCATGCTCAAATCTATCCGGATACTCTTGTCCATTGCCTCATATTATGACTATGAGATTTGGTAGATGGACGTCAAAGTTGCCTTTCTGAATGGAATCTTGAGGAGACTATTAACATGGTGCAACCTGAGGGATTCATAATCCAAGGTCAAGAGAAAAAGGTTTGCAAGCTTAATCGGTCCATTTATGGACTAAAACAAGCATCTCAATCTTGGAACATAAGGTTTAATACTGCGATCAAATCTTATGGCTTTGATCAAAACATTGATGAGCCTTGTGTTTACAAGAAAATCAATAATAGTTCAATAGTTTTTCTAGTATTATATTTAAATGATATCCTATTCATTGGGAATGATGTAGATGTTGGATTTTATGTCCTAAAACTCGTAGTTTTTAAACAATAAAACTTAGTCTGAAAATTCAATAAGTTGTTATTGAATATATGAATTGCTTATTTCATTTTAGAAATAAATCTAATAAACTAAAAGATCCATGACTATTACATGAATACTTGAACTTTATGTGAAGACATAAAAGTGGATCAGGTTCGAGTAAATAGTCAAAATGGTCTATAGTGTATGAATAAGGTTGGGTGCCTTAATCGAATGCGTCCCACTCTGTAGTTGTTACAAGGAGTTTTAAAGTGCTACAGACGAAGTGATCCTAATTCGTACATATCATAACATGAGGAGTGGGGGCGTCTTGTGCAATGAGTTTGCACAAGATTGGATCATGAAATAAGTCACTCTTACTTTATAACGTTGTTTACTATTTAAGACTGACTATTTCAAAGCGATGACCTAGGTAACTTGACCTTAATCCTAAGTTAACTATGAATTCCTGTTTATTCGGGATTATCTTTAGACTTGCATAGGTGAGGGTGGCTCAACAACGCCGGCTCAATAGACCTCCATTTTAGGGGTAAGACCGAGTAGATAGCTGGAGACATAGGGTGCAAGATGGAATTCACTCCTACTCGCTTTTAGGGATAGTAGAGAGTTTGTTTCCTTAAGTGCCGACTTCAGGTCTTGAACAAGGGGTCTCATCCTCTCATTGGCCCGAGAGAGACTCGGTTTGATGATTGGATCACAAACCAATTGTTCATTAGAGAATCAATGGGACTTAAGGAACAAGAGGTAATCTCAGGAGTAAAACAATCATTTGACCCAGCCGTTATTACGAACAACCTGTGAAGGGATAACTTATTAATCATGGTTATATCGAGTGGACATAATATATCTATAGTGAAGGGAGTGCAACTTTGGGCTTTAGTGGAATGACCCAGTAGTTAACGAATGAGGGTTAATTCGGTGTAAAGAGTTTAGCCAATTAATCTCGGATCGTTGGAGCTCATGATCTGTAGGTCCACGAGGTCCTCCTACTAGCTCACAAATGGATTAGTCTTGGAGTGGCATGATAAGTTGATTTGAAACGTTCGAATTCTAATTAAGGGAATTAGTAATTATATATGATATAATTACGCGTTTAATTTTTGGAATTAAATGAAATTGGAGAATCAATTAATATTTAAATATGATTTAAATATTAGATTCATGATAGTGGAATTGGAAAAAAATTAATTTAATATTTGATATTGAATTAATTAAATTGTTTAATTAATTATTTGTTATTAATTTTATTTAAAAACTAATTATTGAATTAATTTTGTAAAATTAAAAAAAATCATTTTTGAAAAGAAAATTAATTTGAAAATGAGTGTGCTTCTTGCTTAGAAAGTGGGATTTTCCCACTTTCTAAGCAAGAAGCATACTCATTTTCCATTTCAAATTCAGTTAATCTTCCAAGCATGAGCTGCAATACATGCAGCAATGACTTTTGCATGAAAGTCATGCAATAAATAAAGGAGATTGAAGTGAGAATCGGGCATGCAATTGAAAGTTTTTTGTTGAAAAAACTTGATGTTAAAGAAGGTCTTCAACCATAGTGATGCAGTAACCTCATCTCCAAATTCCCTTAATCCAAGCTTATTTTGAGTCCCACAACTCAATCCAAGACACCAAGAGGATAGTAGGGAAGACTTTGAGGTGGTTCACAAGCTGATTTGGAGAAGATTTACAACTAGAATCGTGATTCAAGTGTTTCTTCAAAGATATGTCATGAAACCCTTTTATTAGTATATGAGCATGCTTAATTTAAAGCCAAAATTAATGAATTAGAATGCTTAATGATCCATTTTTCTTCCGCTGTGTGTTTTCTAACTCTAACAGTAGGTTTATTAATTGAGGTTAAGAACTGGCTAGCGACCCAATTCCAAATGAAAGATTTGGGAGAGGCTTAGTTTGTTCTAGGTATTCAGATCTTTAAGGATCGAAAGAACAAAGTGCTAACTCTGTCTCAAGCGTCGTATATTGTCAAGATGCTTGTCAAATATTTGATGTAGAACTCCAAGAGGATCTTATTGCCTTTCAAGCACGGAGTTAGATTGTCTAAGAAACAGTGTCTTAAGACACCTCAAGAGGTTGAGGAAATGAGACAGATCTCCTATGCATCGGCTGGTGGCAGCCTGATGTATGCGATGTTATGTACTAGACCTGACATCTGCTATGCAGTGGGGATGATTAGTAGATATCAATTTAATCTAGGATTAGGTCACTAGACCACCATTAAGAACATCCTCAAGTATCTACGGAAAACGAGGGACTACATGATTGTGTATAGTTCAAAGGATTTAACCCATACAAAATACACGGACTTTGATTTTCAGACTGATAAGGATTCTAGGAAATCCACATCAAGATCAGTGTTCACTCTTAACAGAGGAGCCGTAGTCTGGAGAAGCACCACCAAGTTGCTATTCACTCCAATTCAGCTCTACCTTTGAGTTCTAAAGCATGATATTTCAAAAAAACTAAAGTGGGTTTCAAGTTGAACTTACCTTTGATGAAATCTTCCAATTCCAAGCTGCTCTTCACTCCAATTCAGCTCTAATTTGAGTGAATGTGGTGAAGGAAATTGAGAGAGTTTGTGTGGAAGCAGATGAAGTAACTGAAAACTAATTTTTCCAGCTGAATCCCTTCTTAACTACTTCAATTTAGCAAATTGTGAGAGTTTTATATTTCTTCAACATGCAAGCACTCTTCAGCCATCAAATGGCCAATATCTACTTCAATTAAAGGTGGGATTTGTGTATGCTTGTAGGAAGAACACCTCCTACTTGAGGTGTTTGTGGGGAAAACCCACTTAATCTAACTTTTCCAATTTTTCATTTAAAATTCAATTAATTCAAAAATTAATTAATTAAAAAATGATTTAATTAATTCATAATTAATCAAATCTAAAATATCAAAATCCAATTTCTTAAATTGAATTTAAAATTGGAAACTAATTTAAATTTTAATTTATTAAACATATTTAATTAATTAATTAATCAATATTAAATTAATCACACGCCTAATTTTAAACATGAATCCTATTCATGTAATTAATATTTAAATCAATATTTAAATATTATAAACTTTCCAATTTTGTTTAATTACAATAAATTAAACGTTAATTATATCATATATAATTATACAAACTCTAATTCGAATTTGAGCCTATTCAAATTCAAACCTTAATTTCAATTTGAACATATTCAAATTGAAACTCAATTTGAACAATTCAAATTGATATTATTCCAAATTCACTCAATTTAATAATTCAAGGTGTTCGTGTTTTACGAGCTAGTTGAAGGACCATATGGACCTACAGATCATGAGCTCCAACGATTTAAGATTAATTGGCTAAAACTCTTCAGACCAAATTAATCAGTATTCGTTAACTATTAAGTCACACCACTATAGCTCGATAGTTGCACTCTCCTCACTGTAGATATATTTGTGCATGATTTAACCATAACTAATAAGTCGACCCTTCACAGGTTGTTCGTAATAATTACTGGGTTAATATGTTATTTTACCCTGATATTACGTCTTGTTCCTTAAGTTCCTACTGATTCTTTAATGAACAATTGGTTTATGATCTAATCACTAAACCGAATCCCTCTTGGACTAGTGAGAGGGTGGGGCCCCTTGTTCAAGAACTGGATTCAGTACTTAAGAAAATAACCTTTCTCTTATCCCTAATCGTGTAGGCATGAATTCCATCTTGTACCCTATGTCCCCAGCTATCTACCCGGTCTTACCTCTGAAATGGAAGGCTTAGTGAACCGGCGTTGTTGAGCCAACCTTCACTCATGCAAATCTAAGGATAATCCCGAATAAACAGGAGTTCATAGTTAGCTTAGGATTAAGATCGAGTTACCTAGGTCATCTAAGCAAGATAGTTAGTCTTAAACAGTAAACAACGTTATAAAGTAAAAGTGACTTATTTCGTGGTTTGATCTTATAAAAACTCATTGCATAGGATACCCCCACTCCTCATGTCAATACATGAACAAATCTGGTTCACTTTGTTTGTAGTATCTTTACAATAATTTATAACAACTACAGAGTAAGCCACATCCAATAGTATTACCAGAATAAGGTACCCAATCTTAACCATATACTATAGACCGTTTTGGCTATTTACTCGAGCTTGATCCATCTTTATGTCTCTACATAAAGTTCAAGTATTCATATAATAGCCATGGATCTTAGTTTATTAGATTTAGACTTTATAAATGCAATTAATAGATTCAATAACAACTTTATTGAAAAATGTTGAATAAGATCTTTATTGATAATAGAATATATTTAATTTCTACAAACTACGAGTTTTAGGACATAACCTAACATATTGTACAAAGTACAATATAGGTCAAGTGGGAGATTGTTGGGTTTGATACCCTAAATCTTGTAAGGTCCTATAATTTGTAAATTTATGTGCAAACTCATTATTTATTTAATAAAATATATGATATTTTATTTTATTTTTTGTTGTATTAATCACAAACCAATAAACTAAGTTCCATGGTTATCTCGTAACTTAAATATATATGTAGAGACATACGAAAGGATCATGTTTTAAGTGATAACCTAAATGGTTTGTAGTATATGGATAAGGTTGGATACCTTATCCTAGTAACACTACGAGTATGGCCCGCTTTGTAGATGTTACAATTGTTGTAAAGTGCTACAAATGATCTGATCCTGATCATTCATGTGGAGACATGTGAGCGAGGATATTCTATACAAAGGAGTTTATCTAAGACCGAACCACGAAATGAGTAGTCTCATTATACAATACCGTTCTTAATAGAGACTTCCATTTCATCAGGATAACCGTAGGTAATACGACCTGAATCCTTAGTGAATTGTGAACTCTTGCCTATAAAGGTGGTCATTTGATTTGTATGGGAAGAGTGGCCAGATCGTCGACTCAACATGCCTACCATGTTAGGTATTCGTCTGATTGAGGAGCTAGGAACACAGCTACACAAGACAGAAGTCACTCATTCCCCAATGTTAGGGAAAGTAGATAAATTGCTCCCTTAAGGGTTGATTCTGGGGCTTGAACATTGTGGTGCCACACCCTTTCCTGGCTCGAGAGGGGTTAGTCATAGTGGGACTATGATTTATTGTTCATTAGAGGAATCAATGGTACTTAAGGAGCTAGATGTAACTACAGGGGCAAAATGGTAATTTGGTCCAGCTGTACTTACGAGTAATTTGTGAAGGGTCGTCGTACTATGGATTGGTTATATCCAATAGACACAGAAATATATTTATAGTGCGAATAGTGCAGCTGTCGATCTTTAGTAGAGTGCTCGACAGTTAACGGATGGTGAATAATTTAATTAAAGAGTTTAATTAATTATTCACGAACTGTTGGAGCTTCAAGCTACAGGTCTATGAGGTCCCCTTGGTAGCTTATCAGATTTTATAAGAATTAAGTTTTGAATTAATTTAAATTGTTCAAATTAATTAGGGCATTAATTATATATGATATAATTACTATAATGTATTTGATACATTATAATATAAAAAATTTATGAGAGGAATTAAATGTTTGAATATGATTCAAATGTTATAATATGAATTAGATTTATATAATTAAATTTTAGTATAAATATGATCTATATTAAATACTATAAGAGAGAAAAGAAACTATAGGTTATATATTATATATGATACAATTTTGAACTATATGTTATATGTTATATATGATATAACATATGATTGCATAATATATAAGAAGTTTGTCAGTATATATTTTTTGTTGTAATTTAATTATAAATTAAAATTATTTATTAATTATTTTATTATTAAATAATTTTCTAAAGGGAGGGAGTTATAACTCTCTCCCCACTTTTTTCTCTCTATCACTCACATAAGAAGTGGTGGAGGTCTCTCTTTGATAAACCTACAAAAAAGATAAAGACTGAGAGTGAGACAGAACGTTGGTTTTCGTTTTTTGGCTTCAAGGTTTTTCCTCTCATAAAAAGTTCTTCCTTTTCCCTCAATCCCAAAACAATCCAGAGTCCACACCTCTTAGATTCTCACCAGCGAATACGGAGGACTCTTTCGTGGCTGTGTTTTGGGATTCAATTTGAAGAATGTCTTCAAGGGTAAGGTTTCCTAAATTTTTTGGTTTATTTTAGCATGTTGTATAATTTTTTTTCCCCTAATGCATGTATTGTAAAAAAAAATTTCAAAAACAGTTGAGAACTGGAATGATCCACTTCTGCTGCAATCCCCTTCACAGGAGTTCTTTCAAAATAGACATGATAAATAGACAATAAGAAAAGGATAGAATTCTTACCAAAAAGCTTTTGACTTTTTGTATTCTCGTCGTAATATGTTCTCAGCCCAAGAAGTCAAAAGAGTTTTCATTGCAAAAGCAACTTTACTTCGATCACAAAATCACTTTTGCTATATATCTCTAATTGGACTAAGCAAGCTAGCCACGGGTAATTCTCTAGCATCTTTAAAAACTGTGTTCATACTCTCTGCAACATTCGATGTCATCATTTCATACCTTCTTCTTCGTGGATATGCCTGAGACCACTTCTCAAACCCAGCACTATTAAGATAACTTCTAATATTTTGACAGATTAACTCCATGGATCTCATGTGTTACTCAAAGTCAACAGTAGTATAGGCATTAGCACAACTAAAGAAATAATTATCAAGCAATGGATCCTTAAAATGAAGCTTCAAGTGTCACACCTCGTCCCGAGCCTGCCTCCTGAGCCCAAGGAGAGGCGTGAGGAACCGCAGATACTACCTTTTTGTGATACCTACTGTCTAACTCTACTACACTCAGTAAACTTTTAAGTCAAGGAGATAAACAACAACTAATTAAGTAAGCCCATTTTATTACAATAATGTAATGTTTATACAACTCCAAGACTTAACTACAAATTTTACAACAATAACTCTTAAAACCCCGAAAGTATGATTATGGCTTATGGCAGACCATGACCTTAGCAGCACCCTAGAACTCCTCACCTTTCGCTACCTGGGAAGAAAAACATAAAAGGAAAGAATGAGCTTCACAAAGCTTAGTGAGTGGTAAGCATCTTCTAGAGTCTATTTCAACTCATTATAACAAGCATATCATAAATACGAGGTTAATACTCAAACCTCAGCTTTGAATGAGTCTGATCTCAACCTCTATCTACACGCAAGGTAGATAGGTAAACTGATAACTACTTAGAATGAGCCTATTCTCTACTTACACACATGATAGATGGTTAACTGTTACTAATCATGAACGCTTACTCTGATGTGTTCCCTTCGTTCACTATGTGCACATAGATCCCCGCTTATGGGCTCAGAAGTAGGTCCGACGACCCTCTGACCATCCCATACGAGGTCCCTCCTACAGGCTCAGGAACTAGACCTCTCAGTCCCCTGATCATCCCGTGAGGTTCCATTTGGGCTCAGGAACAAGGTTTATTGAACTCCTGACCATCCCGATCACGTAATCTCATTCTCATGCTAGATACTCATTCATAATATCAGCATATACAATTTACTCTAAAAGATATGCTTAAGACTTGAAGGAAAATTACCACTTACCTTTAGAAGTTCCTTGATCACCTCGGGCTCCCTTTTGAACCCTAGGATCCATATTCAATTTAAAGCTCAGATTACTCATAATTACAAGCCTTATCTCCAGTTACTTCCTTCTAAACATGCTCTAAAATTTCTTAGGAAGCTTACCTTAAAATATTAGTTCAAAGCCCTCATGGTTTGGTCGTAATCATCAAAACATCAAGACTGACTCAAGCTTACCCGACAGCTCGACCCCTCTGTGTTTTCTTCACTCTCCAGCTCGATTCCTTGAAGATTCTTCTCCGGTAGCCCTTCCCTAAAAACGAGACTCTCAGAGCTTTTGGGTGGCTTTGAAATCACTCTAAACGCACGAGTATTCTGGGAGAAATTCTCGTCTCAAATTGATGTTACTTCTAGACTTCACTGTTCAACGACATCTTCTCCTCTTGGAACTTCATGACTGATGCATGGTCTTACTCCCAACGCATGGTCTCCTTCAAATATACCTTCTAACACTCTTCCTTACATTATTTGAAGAGGATTTGGCTTGTGAATGAAAGAGACAATCTGTGGTGGTATTTATAGGCCAAAGGAACTAATCCTTATCATCTTTACCAAGTCTCAACGCAAGACACCTCCTACTTTGGGGTGTTTGCACCTGGTTTTGCCACCACCTACTCTCTTGGCATTCACCTACTCTCATTCCACACATCTACTTATGTTGTCTTCCTCATGCATAAGACTTCCTTTGCATGAAACTTAATTCGTCCAGCTCCTACTAACTCAAGTCTAACCACCTCTCGGTACAGCCATTTGTCCGAATGAGCTCATCAACCTTGCGTAATGCAAGCTTCAGCACCGCTCATCGTGCAATTCTGCATCTATCGCTTAGCTCCAATGCCTCATCATGTAGCTCAATCGTTTAGTAAACGATCTCGCTCTCAACGATCTTGCACATAGCCTATCGCTTAGTTGTTGCGCCCATCGTTTAGCATCGACGCCTTATCGTCTAACGCATCTGCTCATCGCATAGCGTCATCGCCCAGCACCTACGTCTATCATGCAATGCTCATCGCTTAGTATTCTGCCTATCATGTAGCGTGTCTGCTCATTGTGTAGTCTATCGCCTAGCGCCCTGCATCATCTAGGGCCCATTCAACGCTTAATGCTATCGTTTAGTGCTATCGTCAGCTTCTACGCTTATCATCTAGCACTTACACTGATTGTGTAGTGCTTAACGACTATCGTATAGCCCGATCTTCTAGTGTGTCAATTCTCATCGTTTAACACTGCACGCATCTTCATGATCATCTAGTACATCGCTAAGCTCTGCACATTTGCTATACGATCACCTACCTCATCGTCTACCTCTTCGTGTAGCTCCGCTCATTTGCTACACGATCGTCTGCCTAACTCTTTGCGCTCAAAATCTCACTCTCTCTGTTTTTGCTCACGCATTCTCAACGCATGAGCAACTTGCCAATACCTCAGCCAATCATGCGTCCAACCTTACAAATGCATGGTTGTCTTTCTACTCATCTTATGCGTTAATGTCTCCTAACACTCAATGCATGGTTTCTTTTTGACTTTATACTTAGCCAAATTCCACTAGTAAAGGCTTATCTCCAAACTACTCAAAGGAAAATCTATTCAACTCTTATAAATTTCCTTCTCTTCAACATAAGATTTAACTCATACTTAGTTAATTCCCTTAATTACCTGCTTAAGTAGGGAAATTAAGATCCGAATTTCACATCAAGTTTCTTAAGAGATGTTGTATGAACACACAGTACTCAACATTAGCAAACACTCTTAAAACTTCTTTATGAGAATATTAAGATGTCTATCATAAACTATAACTAGATTCTCTCGTTCTCCAAAACTACTTCGTATGTTTTCAAAAAATCATGTCCATGATGCGTCATTTTTAGAATCGACGATAGTAAATGCAAGGAAAAAGATTTGATTGTTACCATCTACTGATAAAGATGTTAATAACATGCCACCAAACTTA
Organism: Benincasa hispida; assembly: GCF_027475165.1. Lineage (NCBI taxonomy): Eukaryota > Viridiplantae > Streptophyta > Magnoliopsida > Cucurbitales > Cucurbitaceae > Benincasa > Benincasa hispida. The sequence continues at coordinate 59,951,549 of NC_143485.1, forward strand.
CACTTCAAAAATGCGCCTTCAACAAATATGATAGGTCTACAATACTTCAACCATTTGATTGATGCACCAAAAGCCATGAAACAAAACTTAAATGACCACTATCATTCATTTCTAAAGGAATGTAGGTACCTGTAAAAACATATAAAAATATTTCTATTAGTGTAAATAGTAACAAAACTGTATAGATAGGCAGTGATAAACAACTATCATTTTCTATCTACAATAGACAATGATAGAAATCTGCTAAGCAAAATGGATCATACCTGGATTCATTTCATTCAACTTTTCAAAAAATCTTGGAATCAAGGTGTATGATTCAACTGCATCTCCTTTAAACATCTTTACTATGTGTTTTTTTTTTCCATCTAAGTTTTTTGATAACTTATATTAACTCCAATTTTTTTACAAGCCTTATGGATAATGTCTCTAGGAATGGATTGATCCATAGACATGAACCTAAAATCATCTATCAAGCAATTGTCAATTACGGATGAAGAAGCTTGCCTATGACAACTCTCAGTTGTGTTCAATGGACAGTCATGCTCAGAAATATACTTCCTAAGCATCCACAACTCACTATTCTTATACCGAGATGTTCTAACATACCATTTGCATCCTTCATGCAAACATTTGAACTCAACAAACTTTGAATTTGATCTTGTAGTCTTAAATTGAAAATTATTCTTAAGACACTTTGAAAGTACTTCTTTACTTTCAAATACATTTTTTACCTTCCAAATCACCATAAAAAAATATATCATGTAACTTCATCATTTGAAGAAGAAGAAGAACCTAAATATAACATTCTATCACCATCATCACCTACACTACTAATAGCAGTAGAAGACCCTTCCAAAGAACAAACACTTACATGAGTAACTAACGGATGTCTAATTATTGCATTTTTAGCCAAAGTTGGATACCAAAAAACATCATTTTTTATTGGCACACAGTTTGAATACTTTTTTTTTACCAAAATTCAATAAAACTGACAAATCTACCAACTCATTCAATTGAATCTCTTCATATATTAAATCAACTAAACCATTAACATCTATACAGCCATCTACCAAAATTCCACCAACCTCATAATTCTCATAGCAATGATAATCAATCCACTGTCCTCCATAAAAAAAAAAAAACTGCAGGAATAGTCATGGTATTCTGCAAAATGAAAAGAAAATTATATAAGAAACTCGTAATGAAAATATCACTAAGATTTTGTAAGAAATTCATAATGAGAATATCCAACAGTGATAGATAAAAATAGAGTTATATCTTTGTCTATAAGTGATAGACAAAGATAGAACTCTATTATAAGTGTCTATCAGATAGACACTGATAGACAAAAATAATGATAGACAAAGATATCTGTCTATCATCGATACACCCAATCACAATGAATAATTCTATCTCGATAATACAATACAATACAAAGTAATGAGTTCAATTCAAAATAAATCAAGGAAAAAATAAAGAGATAGACAAAGATAGGCAAGATAGAGTTCTATCTCTGTCTATCTGTCATAGTTAGAGATAAGAGTTCTATCTCTGTCTATTTGTGATAGTCAAAGATAGACTTCTATCTCTGTCTATCATCGATACACCCAATCACAATGATGAGTGATAGATAACGATAATATATCCTTGTATATCAATGAATAGTTCTATCTTACTAATACAATACAATGCAAAGTAGTGAATTAAATTCAATACAAAACAGGGAAAAAGGAAAGAGATAGAGATAGAAAAATATAGGCATCTATCTTTGTCTATCAGCAATAGAAAGAGATAGGCATCTATCTTTATCTATCAGCGATAGTTAGAGATAGAGTTCTATCTTTATATATCAACGATAGTTAGAGATAGAGTTCTATCTCTGTCTATCACTGACAGGTAGAGATGGACTTCTATATCTGTCTATCGATTTGACTCTTTGTAAACCTTTGAATTCATCAATTAAATATTAACTGAAGATTTAGAGTTAATTTTGGGTTGAATCAAGCTAAAATAAATTGTAAATTATTGTTTGTTTGTTTGTATTTTTACAAGTTTTTATAAACATATCATGTGCCTAATAATTAAAATTTGATTTACTCGTAGGACTATGGTGCTGATTGGAACGAGGAGTTCATGTAAGTTGTGCTATAGATATGCATATCTTCTTTCTTATACCAGTTAAATAAGATGTCGACCGTGTTCAAAATTTTAAAGATTGGATATTCCAGTGAAGATCTTCTTATCTTTGTCTATCAGAAATAGATGATCTTCTATCTTTGTCTATCAAAAATAGACAAAGATAGAGCACTATATCTATCTATCTGAGATAGATAGAGATAGAGTCTGGGATAGACAAATAATAATATAATACATCATCAAATTTATGCATTTTTGATAATGTCTTTTATGCGTTTGTGAGAATCAATCATTTTCAGATGCTTGCAAAGGAATTACGAAGAAGATTTTGAACAAGATATTTTATAAAAATTTTCGTTGATATTATTTTTTGCTATAGTATGTAAATAATTTGTATTTTTTTTTATTTTTGATATTCCCTTGAATTATTTTATTATTTAATTTCTTGAATCCCAAATATTATATTCTAATTTCTTTAGTTCCAAATATTGTTTATTTTAATAAATAAATATATATTTCAATTATTTTAATATTTTTAATCACAAATAGTAGATAAAAACCGTAAAACTAAAACCTAATTAAAAATGTTATTCATACACAAATTAAAATACTATACAAATCTTTTTTAAAAAATTAAAAAATAAATAAATAAATAACTCATTTATTTTTATTTTAATAAAATAAAGTTTTCGTACAAAATTTACAAATTTATGTCTTCAAGTTTAGAGGCTTGTTTGCATCTCCAAACTATAACTCATCTTTTTTGGTACACCTGGAATAGATGCTTCAAATCATAAACCTCGTGGTTACTAATACACTTGTATGCGAACAAAAGAAAAATTAAATGATTGAGAGATAACTTTTTTTAATTTTATTTTTTATGTGATTTAGAGATTGTGATTTCTTTTAAACGTGAATTAGAAACTATAATTCACGTGTAATTTTTAATTTTTTTATCGATAAATTTGGATCTCAAATCAAATATTAGAGATAAACCAATTTTAAATCAATTTAATTTATGTAATTTTTGTTTTTTAATGATAAATTTTGAATCTTAAATGAAACATTAGAATAAAATATTAAGCATAACCAAATTTTAAATCAATTTAATTTACGTATAATTTTTGTTTTTTAATAATAAATTTTGGATCTTAAATTGAGATAATCAAATTTTAAACCACTAAAATCCATGTGTTTTTTTTTTTTTCTGAAATCCACATGAATGAGATAATTTTTTTAATGATAAATTTTATAATCAAATATTAGAGATAAATTTAATTTACATGAATTATAAACTAACTTTTTTAATGATTTTAATGTAAAATTACATAATCCTATACCTCATCACTAAAAGGGGCAAATAGTAATTCCCTTGTAACGCCTTTTAGATAGTATAGAAAGATTAATTAATTAGCCTTTCTCTGATCTTCTCTATTATAACTAATGTTATTTAATTTAATTATCATGTGCATCATCGCAAACACACAAAGCACACAACTTACGTACTGTTTCAGGTTCACCTAGTACCACTCTTCTGGAAGTTTCTGTTCACAATTTGTACATTGATCTTCATCTTTAATTTCAATATGTAAAATTAAATCGCTAAATCCGATATTTATTTTACCTAAATAAATGAACTGATAAAAAAATAAAAATAAAAATATGGTGCCTTTGAGTTCCTAATTAATTACATTATAAAATTATATAAATGAAGTAGAAGGGTGAGAAAGAAGAGGTAGTTGGAAAATGGCTACCAAACCTAAACCATATAATTAGCAAGCAAGCCCGCAGTTAACAAACAATTTTCATCATGAATTAAATGCCTTGGCAGCCTAAGGTTGTTTTTATTAGTTTGATCATAATAATAATGTTTACAGCAGTCACCATCATTCATTTAGACAAACAAAACCAAGTCAATTTCAAAATTCTTAGGGTCCGTTTGGATTGATTTAAGAAAAAATAAAAGTGTTTTTCAAAAAATTCATTTTATTTAGATACTTTTGATAAAAAGGGATTAAAATATACTTGAAAAACTATTTTAAGTAATTGTTAAAAGCTTCAATTTATTCCAAAATAACTTATTTTTTAAATTATATACTTGAAGATGTATTCCAAACACACCATTAATTGGTTGACAAAAATCATCCGGCACAAGAGAATTGAAACTTGGAGTGCATCTCACTTTTAGTTGAGGGGTTTGGATTTGGATTTGTGATTGTGATTGTGGGAATATAATTAGGTGAAAGACAGATATATATATATATATATATATATAATGGAAAACAAATAAGTTAATTAAGGCCTTCCTTCAACCTCAGAAACCTTGAGCCTAAAAACTGAACTAACTATATTTTTTTAAAAATTTGGACTATTTCTCTATTTGTGTATGTATGTCATTCTTCTGCGGGGGTCATCGTTCCAATTTTATTAGATGTCCCCAAAGGGACACTAAACTAACTATAAAGCATCACCATTCTATTTTTTGTATCTATTATTTACACTTTTTATGGCAAGCTTGCAGTCTGTTTTATAACTATATAAATGACCATGTAAAATCCACCTGACGTAAATGTAGCACTGTTCGTAGTCGTTATCCACAGGAACATCCCAAGGGCCTAGAGGGCCACTCGGCTGATTCCGAGATAATACAAAGCAAAATTTCCCTTCAAAATTACATTGAACTGTAAAAAAGATGCCACTCAACTCAAATATTGTGGTTTCGAGACTACTTTTCTTTCGCCTCAAGTGTTGGGTGTTGATTGAAAGATTCCATTTGCCATACAAAATAATATATATATATATATCACATCACCATTTTGTCACTTTCAAATTTGATGCAACAGAAAAATAAAACCCACATTGAATTAGATTGATTGGGCAGAATCCATAATAATCCTTTAGTATTACTCAAAACTCCACATTAATTACCACTTTTGTTGAAATATGGATAGCTGAACTGTTGGGCCAGTATTTTATATTCAGTTAAAAGTTTGATTCCAGACTCTATTTTGATTGGGGTTTCATCTCCAAATATGATATTTAATTAGTTAAACAAGTCAAGTTTGCAATCATTGTAACAACAAAAAATGGACTTATCCCACTCAGATGGAAGCTTCCACTTTTAAATCCTAAGCGAATGGAATGTGTAGTTGGACTTAGATCCAAAAAGAGAGAAGAAAAAAGGGTCGAGGCTGCTTCAAACTAAACTTCATACCTTCCAGGAAAGGAAGAATTAATTGTGTGGGGAATGGACAATGGGTATGGCCCAACCCCTACCAACCAGACCTATCCGTCTGACAAGTCTCATCAAACGGATACCCAACTAAACTACCTGCTCTACATTTGAGCAACTCTCAAAAAGTATGGACGACCACACTCACCAAAGTTCGATGTTAGCAACATTTCCCTCATTCTTCTAACGCTCCTTTCGGTTAACCTGTATCCATGATCTTCTTGTAACATTATAACATACAAGGCATGAACAAATCTTTTTCTCCAAATTTAGAAGGAAAAGAAAACCCCATCATGTAGGAGACCTTTTAGGTTAGTTGTTGATCAATACGCCATCCACCGTTAAAAGTTTACAGACTAAAGAATATGTTACTCAGATTTACAACTGTACATCTAAAGAGATTCCTTATTCTACACCAAAGTTTCGAGTTTGTCATGAATAGAAATCACAAAACCCTTCTTCAGCATAGAATGAAATTCCAGCCAGTGGTAATTCTTGGTGTGCACAATGCAACTCCCACGATAAAGAATGATACTATAGGATCTCTCCTTCAAAATTTGAAAACGAATTGTTATGCCGCAGAAAGTGACCGCTTTGACTCTGGCCTAAAGTTTGTAATGATTTACAAGGCAGACAGTTCAACTTCTTGATTGCAAGGACGATACGCCACAAAAGTGCTATCATTTGTGAAGGAACCAGGATTAAAGCAAGTGATTCCTGTGTATTTGAATGCTTGTTGCTTACTTCTATCCGCCAAAACTATCTGCACAAACCAAATAAAGATTGATATAATAATCTGAAAGTTCATGCAACAATGCCAGGTTCAATGGCAGCATAACGTTATCACCCATCAGAAGTCTCGTTCATTATCTGCCTCCAGGTGTGGAAAGAAAGGATATCCGACTTTGCATGTATAAATAGATTGATTAAAACACTAGAGGTATGAGTAAGTACCACATGAGGAGTAGGATAAAGATGAAGACAGTGGTCATAATTCCAGATAATTGGTTGGATAACCAGAGGAAGAGGGCAGAGATGACTTTGATGAGTTATGGTAGCAACAAGCTGCAAGAGAATCATGAAACCTTAAGGCCTCCATATATAAATATACAAAAGGGTTAGAATCAATAAATGGATAACTAAAAACAACAGATATATAAAAGGGTAAAAAGATCACATGCTCAAAAGGATCACTCGTTTCTTCTGTGGAAGGTGGTATGAGACAGGAACGGCGCATTCTATAAAGCAGGTCCTGTCGGAAAAATACAATTTCCTGGGTGTAGAATCTGACCCTGTATTCAAATATGACAATTATCCACCACTATGGAGTAAAAGGCATACCATTCACCAAAGATAGCATAATTTCCACTTAAAATCGGTTCATTTCTTTTAATTAAGTCAAAAACCGAAAGCTCTTATGAAGGACCATTTATTTTGTCCATCATAGGCTTTGTTATAAATGAACCTTTTTTTTTATAATTTCTTAAATTTAATAAAGTTGACAAAAATTGATAAATAAATCTTCACCATTAACAAGCCTTTAAATCTATTAAATACAGTTCTGTTTGCTTATTCCAAATGGAAAAAGATGAATTATTTCTCGAGCAAGCTGTAGAAGTGAAGCCCCTCGTGCCAGATAATATTACAGTTAAGACTAGAAAAACCATTAAGGCTACAACTACAAGTCAAGAATCGAAGTATTCACCTGCAAGGGTTACTAGAGAAAATGGCATTTGGGACGTGCATCTGAAGCTCTTCGGTTAAAAACTTCGGCAAAGCACACCTAGGTAGAACTGTGGATGGTCCTATAAACCCAATGAAAATAAAAACTAAGAAAATCTCTTGCATAGTTGAACTGAAGGCGAGGAGCTTCTTAACAAATAACAACATAAACCTGCATCATCTGGACCAGGAATAAAAAGAAACTTGCTATGCTCTATTAATCGTGGATGAGCTGCTATCATTCTTCCTAACTTACCAAATTGTAGTCTGCACATTTTAACTCATTATTGCTCTGAACTCATGTCCATAACAGCAATATTGATACGCAGAAAACAATTGTGATAGAACTTACCTGAGACTTGAGAAAGAATTAAAGGCAAGATTACATGGACGGGAACAAAAATTCCCCATCAAAACAAACAAGGAAGGAACCACTTCCACATTCTCGAAACCATCAAGTATGGTCTCCAGTTTTCCCATGGCCTACCACATGAACAAATTTTGTTAAGGCCACCAAGCTTCACAGACACACAATACACATGAAATATAAAGAGGTTATGTGTCACCTCTTCACTATCCAACCAAATGTCCGAGAGTATGACAAACATATCATTAACAGCTTTCTTCTCCAGATCTGCAAGCCTGAGCTATTGATGATTAAGGGAAACAAGTTGATTGCATTGGATGTATGTGTATACACCCTTTGAATAGCCAAAATTCAGCATAAAAAATGTCAATGCTTATTTCGAACTCCTTTTATAGACCAAAAGAAAAAGGATACAGTCTCCTCTTTAGATAGAGCACCACCTCCAAAGAAGTCCTGGCCTGCTAGCAATTTAAGAGACTTGTCCCTTTCCTCTAATGGAGGAAATCCACATGTAACAACCTTAACAAATAGAGGCCCAGGAAAAGCACATTATTACTATGAAGAACAGTATTTGAAATATTTCTATGAGACAAGTTGTGGACATTTTCCAAAATGTTTGAACAGGACGATATTTTGTGCTTGGTAGCAAATAAGAAAGTAAACCACAAGAATGAAATCCCACACACAAATCCAACTTTGAGAAGTAAATATCCTTTGGATGAAGGCAGGACACTTGCATCTTCATCCTCACCTGTTTTGTTCTTAAATGTCAACCTCATCTTAGATTCAAAACCTTTAGACAAGAGTCTGGGCAGCACTCGCCCAAAAAAATAAATATATGTTCAGAAAGATAAGGTTTCAAATCTCTCAAAAGTAAGCTTTTAACTTCTGGATACCTAACGAATGAAATAACTAACTACAAGATGGTGTTAGCCATACCAATTGAGAACTGTGTGAAATATAACTTAGGCATGCAGACCTCTAATCAGGACCAAACAGAACTAAGACCCATCCCATAACATTGTATGAAAATCATCTCATAAGCATGTAAAAACTTCAGAAAATGTTCGGATCAGGAAGGAATTTAATTCAGGCCATTTTCAGTAACATTATAAATAAAATGTTGCTATACAGTAAAACTGCCATAACTCCAAAGTCTTGTTGAAAAGAATATAGGCATATGTGCAAAGTTTTTTTCTCTCAGAAAAAATGACCAAGCATAATAATCTAATAAAATATGAAAACATCGTAAAGCAAAGTACATATTAGCAATAGCAAATAGGCAAAGCATAATTAACAATATTATGTCTTCAAGAAAGCAAGTTCTCCCTACAAAAAAGGGGGGTTAGAAACGCCTAATAGAACAATAGGGGAAAATTCCAACCACCTATCTATACAGAACTTAAAGGCAAACGTGGTACAAACCTGAAAAATACCCTCCACGAGCATCTCTCCTTCTGCTACAACAATGGTGTTCTCTGTAAACAGACCTGTAGTTATCTTGTGCTGATTATTAATGAAAACTGCAGTGCATGTCATCTTCAAATATCAAACAAGTTCAGATTTTTCCACATCATATAAGATGCCAGTAAAGGATATAGCATTAGATAAATTAATCTCCACAGACGCAGTAAGGTCCTCCAAGTAAAAGTGGCCGTCCTCCATTTGAGAGATCACTCCCATGACCCATTTTCTCCCTGTTTGCCCCACCAGAGATTGAATAGGAGAAATCTGGGAAACATAACACAAACGAAATTAGTGTAAATGCTCATGTTCAATTGTAGAGGCTAACAAGCTCAGTTCATGGGTCGAGAGAAATGGAGTACCTCACAACTTCCAAAATGAGACATGCCAGTGTCAAAAGCGGGTTTGGAGAAATGCTGATCTCGGGAGAGCCTTTGGGAAAGCAGAAGAAATCTATCTCTATATAAAGCAGCTTTAGCAGGAGCATCCCCATGAATTGGAAGTTTTCCTGTGTGTCTAAAAAATATATATATATACATACGTGGTTCAAAAACAGGTGTTAAAATCCATTATACCTCTCTTTTTTGCAGTGAGTTCCATTACTTATCCCATCTAATTATCCCAAAGTCCAACTAGTAGCTTTTTTTACAAGTATTCAACAACATATGGGAATAAGAAATTTTGCCCTAATTTCTTGGTCGAGAGTATATGCTTAACCAGCTATGCTCAGATTGGCCAATTGGTGGCTTTCTGTAAGGTTCCTAGTTAAGAATATATTGGGATAATTAGTGCTTTATTAGTATTGGCATTAAAAGGGGCAAATTAGTAAATAGTTAGTAGGTTGGTTAAGGATTTTTATTATAAGTAGAAGGAGTAGGGTTGAGAGGAGGGTGTGAAGAACTTTATGTGGGATTTCCTAATTGGGAATTTGGGAGAGGATTCTCAACCTTCTAGAATGTGCTGAGCTATATTGGGAGAGGATTCTCAACCCTCTAGAACGTGTTGGCTAAGGATTTTCAGTAATATTATTAGGATACCAATTTGTTATCAATTAGCTCAGCACATTCTAGAGGGCTGAGAATCCTCTCCCAAATTCCCAACTAGGAAATCCCACATAAAATTCTTCACACCTTTCTTTCAAACCCACTCCTATTCCCTTCTTTCAAACCCACTCCTATTCATAATAAAAAGCCTTAACCAACTTACTAACTATTTACTAATTTGCTCCTCTTAATATCCATACTAATAATCCACTAATTATTCCAATATATTCCTAACTAGGAACCTCTTAATACCCATACTAATAATCCACTAATTATTCCAATATATTCCTAACTAGGAACCTTACACTTTCATTCTACAATTGTTCGATAATTATTCAGATAAATATAAAAGGGAGAAAAACATACAGATAGAAGATCTTTTTGATGGGATCATAACGAAACTTGGAGATATCAAAAGCGTCGATGATGCAAAGAGCAGATGTACTGGTAATGGTATTGGGACTCTCTTCTCCCACTTCATCAGCTGCAAGCATAATGCTGACAACCCGATGCACCGCATCCTTGTCTAATATCGAAGATTTCACTGCCACAATAGAAAAAACAAAGAAACTGTCCATGAAAAGGAATGAGGTGAATTGCAGAGAAGATATAATTGTAGTATGAAAGAAAAAGGAACAGAGTAGTACAAGATTCGTCATGAAGATTGTCAAGAACAAGATCTATAGCGTCATCTTCGCAGCCATGGAAGCGAGAAACGAAGGAAACAATCTCATCAAGAGCTTCTAGTTTGATGCTGTACAACCCTCTGATTTTAGCTTTCCTCTGTACCTTTTTCCTCAGAGTTAATGCATCCATTCTTTAGTGAGACAATCTGCAAAATCAGTGTGAATGAATGACAATGGGGTTGGTAAAATGGAGGATCAATTGATGGGGAAAAAATTGGCTTTGGTAACGTTCTTTTCCTATTTGTTTTAGAAATATGTTTGGTAACTATTTATGTTTCTTATTTCTTGAAAAAACAAAGTAGAAATATAAATTTGTTTGATAACTATTTCTTATTTTGTTTTTTGTTTTTTGTTTTTTGTTTTTAAAGTTTAAATAGATTTTAGTATAAATGATATAAAAAAGATATAACATACATTAAAACATATAAAAAGCAATTATCAAAAGTTTGATGGTATCTGAAACAAATAAGTCTCAATGCAGAATAAAAAATAATAATAATATTTATACACTTTAAATATTGTCCAAATTTGATCTCAGGTCTCTCATTTGAGCCATTTTCCATAAATGGTGTCACCTCATATAAGAATTGAACACTAAAAATCCTTATTCACTAAAATTACCACACTTCTCATACGTATGGAACAATGCAAAACCCATGTAAAAATTAAACACCATCATTCTCCATCACCAACGCCCCCACCCAAGTGCCAAGTTTCAAATCCCCAATCTCTCTACACGCCCCCAAGACACTAAAGTCACAGCCATAAACTCAGCTTCCATCATCTCATCCGGCTCAAACCCAACTTCCGTAACTAAAATAATGTTATTCGGCTCAAACCCAGCTTCCATCACCTCTCTAAACAATCCCACAGCCTCACCAACGTACTTCATCTTCGAGCAATCCAAAATAATAGAATCTCATGAAACCAAATCCCTCTCAGGAATTTCATCAAACATCTTCCGGGCATGACACGGTTCCCCCACCACGCATACATACGTAATCAAAGAATGATTCACATCACCATCCTCGTCCAACCCACGTTAGTTCACAGAAGAATGTACCACCTGCCCATGTTCAACAGTCGAAAGATTCGAGCACGCAAAACAGAAATTTCATTCGAGAATAGAATTGAAGGGCAAGGGAAGAGTTCTTCCAAATCGTCAAGAGGCCACGAATCCCAATGTTGAAAGCGTACTCAGTGGCTCGACAATCTTCGATAAGAAATCCGACGCATAGGCGAAATCGGAAATCCAACACTCTAACCACATGAAGAAATAGAAAACGACATCCAGAACATTAAATTGACACATAATAAACCCAATAATCGACCACAAAGAAGGAACAGCAAAATTAAACTTCGAATTTGGGATTTAGCCTTTTCTTTTCAACTGCAGAAGTGAAGGAAGAAAATGAAAGTAGCCACAAAGGTTACAGGGGAAAGAAAGAAAAGAATCTCCACAAGCCGATCAACACATACGGCAAAAAAACAGAGATGGGTTGTATTGTTTGGTCCATTCTAAGGCTGTTTCTAATTCTCCAGATGGGGCAAAAAAAGACAACAGAAATGCAAATGAACATAAACAATAAATTTGAACTCGAGAAAAGAAATCCCTGGTATTAAAGATAATTGATTTGCTACTATGGGAGAAGAAGATGAACGATTGAAGAATATTGACTAACCGAATCGCTTGAAGCTTGAGAAGCTGCTGACGACACGACCAGACGGCAGAACGCAGTGAGGGGCTGAAGATTTGGCGAGAAATTAAAGGGACCTTGCGTTTATATGATGGGGTTGGAGAATGGAGGCTTGATTGGCGGGAAAAATAAATTTATGGGCTGCAATTTATTTATTTATTATTATTTTTTATTTTTGCAAATTATAAAATTTCAGTTGTAAAAATTAAACTTATTTTAAGTGTTAAAATCGAATCCTTAAACTTATATAGTTGTAAAATTAGACTCCAAATATTTAGGCCATGTTCGACAACCATTTTATTTTTTGTATTTTCTTTTTAAAATTAAGCCTATGAATATTATTTTCACTTCCAAATTTCTTCACTTGTTATCTACTTTTCACCAATGTTTTAAAAAACTAACCCAAATTTTGAGAACTAAAAAAATAGCTTCAAAAAGTTGTGTTTATTTTTGGAATTTGCTAAGAATTCAACGAAATATACAAATTATTGTAAGAAACGTGGATGCAATATACTTAATTTTCAAAAACAAAAATAAAAAACCAAATGGTTTGTTAGCTACAAAAATTGAATCCTCAAATCTATGGAATTGGTAAAATCAGTTCTTAAACCTGTAAATTTATATAAATTTAACCCTTAAACATAAATTTCAAAACACTCCTAAATCATGAAAACAAATTGAAATTAAGCTCATACTTGGAAGATCATGGGAAAAGAAATTAAAATGACCAAATTCATAATTTAACCTAATTCAAATTTTTTGCACGTGGATTGGTAATCCAAAATATGGTAATCATTCTCTATTTTAATGTGTCTGAAAATCAAGCATACAACAAAATGTCATAATTAACTATACAAAGATTTTAGAATTAAAAAAGAAAAGCAACATTAAATATTAAATATTAACACCGAAGCCTTTTAAGGGTAGGTTGAAAATGATTTAAGAAAAAATTATTTTTTAAAAATGCATTTTCATTAATGCTTCATTTGACGTTAGTATTTGAATAGAAAAGATTTTGAATCAGAGGTATCCGACAACCCAAATAATTCAAACTATGTAAGGGTTGCGTTAGATTAATTTTTTTTTTATTATTGAATTGGATTGAATTAGTTTTGTTCTTGAGGTGGTTTGGATTAAACATTTTCTATTTTGTTGGGTTGGGTCGGGTTATGGGTTGACTAAAAAATTTTGGGTTGACCTAATGCAACCTGGATTTTATATATATTTATCTATTTTTAAAGTTTACAATAAATATCATACATATTTGATATTTAGCATTTGAATTTTATAAGATTTTAGTTATTAGTCATGTGTTGTATATAAATTTATATAGATTTAATTTTTTTAAAAAAAATTATAACCTGACAACTAACCCAACTTAGGTACATTAATATTAATGACAAGATCTTAAATGTAGAAAATGATTTCAAATTATTTTGTGCATTTGGAGCCAAATTGATTTGAAATCATTTAAATTAAAATTTCTTGTTTGGATAACCACGGAAAATGAAAAGAAATCTACTTGCCCTAACATGTTGCACGACATTATACTGATAATTATACCAATGTTTAATTATTGAAAGATACTTTTTTTTTTCTTTTTCATATATATTTTAGAAATATTAGTGATGCTTTCTTTCCCCTTTTTTCTTTTTGTTTAATTTTCAGAAACCTAGCGTTTCAATTTTTTCCCTTTTTTTTTCACTTTCATAAACTATTATAGTTAAAAATAAAAATAAAATTAAAAAAAAAAAAAAAAAAAAAAAAAAACTCCTACTTTGCTTTCTAAATTGAATCTCAAAAAAATCAAATATTATATATATTGTTTACCAACAAACTGGTGGAATAATGTAAAGACACGGGAAAAAGAAGAACTGGAACAAAAATAATATTAAAAAAATAACAAGATTTTAAATAATTCAAATTCTCTATCATTTTAGTTATCCAAATACAAGAGATGATTTCAAATCAATTATTATTTGTAGTCTATCCTAGATGGTTGCATTCCAAACAAGAGGTTAAGGACGCTTGATAAAAATTCATTAAAATAAAAATACAAATGTATTTAGACTTTTTTTTTTTTCAAATGTATTTTTTATGTAAAAGTTTGTTTGGTTTGTTATAAACTAAAAATGTTATTATTAATTTCAAATTACTATAAAATAATTTTTTTTGTGGAGATGATGGCCAAAGTTGACCAACAATCGTCAGAAATGAAGGTTGAAATTGATCGATAGTGGTTGCCAAAAATGGTAGTCGGTGGAGGTCATTGGAAGTGATGGTTGAAGTGATCGTTGAAGATGGTTAGCAAAGGTAGCAGTCGTCAAAAGTGATAGTCGAAAGTTGACCGACAGTGATCGTCGGAAATTTTGACCGAAGACGATCGCGAAAGATGGTGGTGGTGGTTGAAATTTTACATATAAATTAAGAGAAGATTAATCATTACACGCTCAAATTTAATTTTTCTAAAAGTTGATTTTAAGTTTTAGGATAAAACCTATTTATAAGAATTCCCCTATTCTAACCGGCTTATTTTATGAACTCATTTTTTTCAGAATCTCATTTTAGGGGATCGTCAAACACATAATTTTTTTCAAAATAACTTGTTTTCTAACTTAATTACTTTGAAAGGTATTACAAACACACTCTACGTTTATAAACATTTCCAGATTAACAATGTTTTCAAAAATCTAAGAAATAAATTTTAAAAATCTGTTATTACTTGTGGAATTTAACAAAAAAAAATATTCAGACAAGTGAAAACCATGACAAAGTAATTATATGGATAGAAGAAGCAAAAATGAACTTGAAAATAGAAAACTAAAAGAAAAATTGTTCACAAAGTTTATCTTGTTGCATCCATAAGAGGTAATTAAGGTGTATCCATCAGAAAACATAATGAAGGTAGGAAACAAACTGCATTGGAGTAGTAAGAAGGTAGAGAAGGTACAGTACACAAAGTCACAAACACAGACTGCACCAGCAAGAACCACACTGAAAGACAATCAAAAGCAACAGCAACAGCAACAGCAACAGCAACAACAACAGCAAGCCAAGTAGAGTTGAACTAAGCAGTAGTGCACTAGCAAGCACCAGTTCTCTTGCCATCCACGAGCCGTCTCCAATATGTAGTTACTTCCTCCTCAATCTCCCGGTCACTTTTCTTCACATGCTTTGTAACTCCCCCACCATCTTTAACCCCAGCTTTCACTTCTGCTGCTTTCACAGACACCCGACTTGGCAGTGCCTCGACTTCCTTCAAGACTTTGTCGATGTCCGAGATCAGTCTCTCCGCCAAGCTACGGCTGAAGTCTTCCCTAATCACCACACGCAGCACTGCAATGTGCTGAGCGTCTGGTGGCATCGTGTAAGCTGGCACGATCCATCCAAACCTCCTCAGGTTCTCTGATATCTCGAACACGGTGTGCTTGCTGCTGTCTTTGAGAGTGAAGGCTACCAAGGGCACTCCAACATCCTTGGAAACAACCTCAAACTTTCCCATCTTCTCTATTCCCTCTCTCAGCACTCTTGCATTCTCCCTGCAGTTCTCCATCACGTTTCTGTATCCCTTTGTTTCCACCAAATTCACACAAGGACTTTCCTTAGAACTTCATTCAAGAATATTTCACTATAACAAAGGTGCTTAATATCCTCCTCTTAACCTCTTATCTTTGCATGTGAGTTTTCGGAAGCTAGAGGAGGTTCAAATCAATGGATATATGGTGTCAAGTACTATAGGCTTTATGGGTGCTCTTAGTTTGATGCCTAACAAACATGCCTCAGCAATACTTTCTACTTTCTAGCAGATACACTAACAAATCGTATATGAATTTCTTAAAAGAAATGTCAGTTTGAACTACGGATTTACCTCGAAGCCAAGGCGTATAAACTGATAATATTGAGCAATGATCTGACTAGAACCTGCCAAAAGAAATTAGCATAAATGAAATGAGATTAAGGAGGCATTGATGATGAAAACTTCACTCAATTTGAGGCTGTTCACTACATGTCTACGTCTGAAAAGATAATTAAATATTTAGGTCAGTAATCAGACCTTCTACACCATGAAGAAATGGTGGGTAAATCAATACTCAACTAGCCTGACAGAAATGGTTTTAGAACTTTCAAGTCCTAATTATTCATTCAATTCAACAATATGCCCACCTTTTGAGAAGTTGAGAGTGAAGGTGGGTTGATCAGAACCAAGATAGTTAATGTGGAAGACAAGGTCCTCAGGCAGATCCTCTTTACTCCGCCAAACAACCCATCCTACACCAGGGTACACAAGCCCATACTTGTGACCACTCACATTGATGCTCTTCACTAAAGGCAATTGAAAATCCCAGTCGAGATCCGGATAAAGGAATGGGGCAATAAACCCTCCACTGGCTGCATCCACATGAATTGGGGTGTCCCAACCAGTTTCCTTATTCTTCTTAGACAGAAGTTCATTAAGGAGTTTTACATCCTCAAACTCTCCAGTCAGAGTAGACCCCAAAATTGCTGCAACACAAATAGTATTCTCATCAACCAGTTCAACAGCCTTCACTGGATCCATCACATAAAACCCTTCAGAAAGCTTAATCTCCTTTAGCTCAACCTCAAAATACCTTGCAAACTTCTCCCAGCACACCTACAAACCACACACGACGCATTTATACAGACTCTTTCCTGAAACCCCATATATAGTGTTCAATAGTACATATTCTAGGCTAACCTGGACATTAGCACCAGTGACTATGTTGGGCTTATCATAGGGTTTGCCTTGAGATTTTCTTCTGTGCTGCCATTTCCTCTTAAAAGCAAGACCCGCAAGCATAATGGCCTCTGATGATCCGACAGTCCCCACACCAACTGCAGCTTCTTGATCTCCGATGGGGGCATGAAAGAGGCGAGCAATCATATTGACACAGCGATTCTGTAAGCAGAAAGATGAGAGCGTAAAAACAGGAAACTTGGAAGAGGATCCAATGAAAGGAAAATACCTGTAGCTCAGTAGTGACTGGGTACTCATCCATGTCAACATAGTTCTTGTTGAGAGAAGCCATGATGAGATTATCACACTCTGGCTCCATCCAAGTGGTAACAAAAGAAGCCAAGTTCAGCCTGGGAGTGCCATCCAGCATCAGCTCATCGTGTATGATCTGGTACGCTGCATCCTTGGGAATAGATTGCTCCCCCAGTTTGAACCTAGTAACAACAAATTCATCATTTTCATTTTCATTTTCAACAAAGCAGAATCAAATTTTCTGTGATAGTGATTGATTCCAAAAACAGAGTATACAGCCTACTTGGGAGGAGGAGAGCGGAGATATCTGGAACCAAAAGTGCAGTTCACAGAATCTCCAGAGTCTGCAACTGTTGTCAAAACCATATTTTGGTGATGCCCTTATCCAACACACAAACACAAAGATAGAGATCAGATTAGAGAGAGAGAAATCTGAGACATGAACCAAATAAGAACAGAGAAGGGTTGAAATGTAAGTTAAGATTAAGTAATAAATACCTCCTCGCCTGAAGCAACCAAAAGACACGTCACGTCGGAGTCGGGTCCCACCACCTTCCTTCAATGTAGGGCAGTCTTCATAACACTTCTGCAACTTTTTCGAACCATAACGCTATTCATCCATTATCATACTCACAAGCTATTGACTGCTCAACACAGCTAGATTTTTTAGTTTAATTTGGTGGATTTTATGAGCGGAAAGGAGTTCAAACCTTAAAACTGTATCACATAGTGATCCATACAACTTTGAGGCAAAGGTCAGCAGTAATATGACGACACAGAGAAATGGAGAAGTAATTGAAATAACGCTTTTTCTTTTTATGGATAGAAAAATGGTAACATCAAGGTGATGGACAGATGTCGAGTGGAGAAGAAATGATGTGGCAACTGGCACGACATTGTCTTTTGTAAAATTAATAAAATGAAAGTATGTATCATATTTAATAGAAATGTGTGGAATGAAGAAATGGAAGTGTTTGTTCTCCACATCCGTTGACAAGTGGAGGCCATCCAAATAAGAGGAGACTGTAGATGTGAGGTCATATCAAATGGAAATTTCTCCTTTTTTGTGAAAATTCAAACTCAAAGCATAGGTTTGAAATTAGATTTTTTAGGTTTCAGAAAGCAAATCTTAATCGCTAATCTATTTTGATATGTTATACTGATTCTTAAATTACACTAACAACAATTGCATCGAAATATTGCATCATGAAAAACCCACCGACAATGTTGCAATTAGGAATAAATTAGAGTAGTGATTACTTAATGATTTGTTCAAAAAGAAAAATACTTAAATAGACCTCGAGAAATATTCATCTTTGTACATCTTATCAAATTACAATCACAATTTATCATGTGACAATTTTTTTAAATATTTTAATTATTTTTTTACATGTGTGATGAGAGTGAGATGCATAAATATGAGTGATGTCTATATTGTGACATTTCAATGCATAGAAAAATTTAAATTTGATTCTCTCAAATTAATGGATTTAATTTGAGAAATTTAGAAATTAAAATTGATATATTTTGAAAAGATCATTAATTTAAATTATTAAATGAGATATTCGGAGATTTGAATTTAGTTTGATAAAAGGTTTGAAATATTTGCTAGATTTGGAATAAAGAAGAGAAAAGGAATCAAACCCTGGTTATATATATCACACATGAGAGTTTAGAAAAAACAAATAAAATCAAAATTAGTTTTGATTTTTTTATTTTATTTGGAAGTCACGACAACCCCTCAAAATCTTGGGAATTGCTATTTGTAATATGAAAATTTTTTATCTTGCAAAACTAATATTTTTTAAGAACTATTTTTTTTTAATTTCTTTCTTATCCCTCATTTGAGTGTTTTTTATTTTACCTTTTTTTATTACGATTTTTTAAATTCAACTTCAATTTTTTATCTTACAGGAAAAAATTTGTCGAGATTTTTCATAAGGATTTGACAATTTTCTGATTAAAAAAAAATCTTTCCTGAAATTTTCCTTAAGAATTGGAAATTGGGAAAATTCACTAAATTCCAGTTGTTACAAAAAATTTCTGATTTTTTTTCAATAAAAAACTAAGAATGATAAATTAAAAAAATTAAAATCTAGAAAAACTTTTCAATTACAATTTTTTTTGTAAAAATAAATTAAAAATAATTAACTTAAACTTATCGAAAAAAATAGAATTATAATTCGTCAAAAAAATATAAAAAAATTATATTAATTATAAATTAAGAAAAAGAAAGAGAGTATATGCATAAGTAGCTTTTTATTTATTTTAATTATTAAATTTTAAATTAATAATTAATTATGAAATTTAAATTTATGAAAAAACGTATATGTATTCTACCATTTTCCCGATAGGACTTACCGGGAAATCGGATAGGCTCTTCTTTTTCTTTTTTTTTTTTCTCAATTTTAATTATCAATAATGAAAAATAAAAAAATTATTTCAAATTGTAAAACGGTTGAAAATATTTACAAAATATAGTAAAATTTTAGAACTATCGATAATAAACGCTATCAGTGTCTATCAATATCATCGATAGACACTGACACTGATAGAAGTCTATCCGTGTCTATCATTGATAGTTCTAAAATTTTGTTATATTTTATAATATTCTGGTTTATTTTTCTATATTTGAAAGTAGTTCATTAAAAAATTCTAATTCTTAATCATTAAATTTTTTTAATTTAATTATTAAAACTAATAATTAATTATTGCAATTAGAAAAAGAAATCTATGTATTCGGTCCATTTTCCCGATAAGACTTCCGGGGAAAATGCCAGACACTTCTTCTAATAAGTTCAATAATTAACTATTAAAATTCTTTTATTATTAATATTCCTAATTAATTAATTATTGATATATATATATATATATAACATATGTATTCTGCTTACCGGGAAAATGGGCAGACACTTTTTCTTTTCCATTTTTTTTAAAATTTAAATATTAATTATTAAAATTAATAATTAATTTATAAAATTAAAAAACAAAACTTATATTCATTCTATCTATTTTCCCGTAAGATTTAATGGGAAAATGAAAAGACAATTTTTCTTTTTTAAAAAAATTTGATTCTTAAAATTAAAATTAATTATTAATTATTAAAAATTTAAAGAGAAGAAAAAAGAAAAGAAAAGAAACAGTTATTTACATTTTCTTCCCCAGTAAGTGGAAAGTGTTGTGTTTTTTAAATAATAATAATATTTAAAAAAGTACTTTTCCTTCCTAGAAAGTTTCTTATTGGAAAATTGAATTTCCACCCATTTTTTAGTTTAATTTTTTTTATTTACCATTCTTAGTTTTAAGTTTAAAAAAAGTTCTCACAAATTTTTCCTAAGAATTGGAATTTAGTGAATTTCCTCCAATTTTTAAAGTCTTAGTGAAAATTTCACTTAAGGACTTTTTTTACCATAAACTTTTTTTACACCTGATAATATTTTTTTGCTTTCAAAATAAACTGTAGTTTTAAGTGGTTGATCTTCTTGGATCATCGGCCTTTGGACTTGTTGATCTTCTCGGATAATTGGCCTTTTTGGTTTGTTGATCGGCCTTTGGGCTTGATGATTTTTTGGATGATTGGCTTTTGGGCTTGATGATCTTTTTGATCAACCTTTAGACTTGATGATCTTTTTGGATGATCAACCTTTAGGATTAATCAGCCTTTAGGCTTGTTAATCTTATTGGACGATCGGCCTTTAAGCTTATTGATCTTCTTGGATAATCGGCCTTTTGGGTTTGTTGATCTCCTTAGATGATCGGCCTTTGGGCTTGATGATCTTTTTGGATGATCGTCTTTTGGGCCTGTTGATCTCTCCTTGGACGATCAGCCTTTGGGCTTGTTGATCTTCTTGGACGACCGACCTTTGGGCTTGTTGATCTTCTTGGAGGATTAGTGTTCGCACGAAGCTGGAGAAACTTGTTTCATGGAGTTGAACTTGAGATGTTGAGGTTGGTTTGATGCGATATGGTTCGATCTCTAGTACTTGATCTTCTGATTCTCTCTCGGTTGGGTGGATGTGCTTGACTTGAATAAGAAAAGCACCGAACGTTTTTGAAGTAGAAGTCTTGGAAGAGTGTTTTTGTCTTCAAGGGTCGTTTTTGAAGTAGAAGTCTTGGAAGAGTGTTTTTGTCTTCAAGGGTCTTCTGTCTTCTAGGAGTGTAGCTCCAGGAGTCTTGGGAGTCTTCTGCTTGTTGATGAATTCTCTCTGGACTCTTTGAATGTAGAATTGCTTGTATCTTCAAAGGACTTCAGTCTTCAGAAGGCTTGTATCTTCAGAGAGCCGAATTGCTTGACTTGAACTTCAGTCTTTAGGCGTGGTCAGCTTCAAGAGTCAAGGAGTCTTCTGATTGTAGAGAATTCCCTATAAGCTCTCTGGAGTATAAAATTGCTGATCTCTCCAAATGAGGAGAGCTTCTCTATTTAAAGAGTTCATAGGTGGGCTTGGGCTTGGTTGGTCCATGGGCCTGGCCATTGGGCCCAATTAGTTGGACTTGTGCTTGGTTGATCCATGAGCCTGGCCCTTGGGCCCAATTAGTTGGTTTTGGGCCTAATTTGAAATTTGGGTCTAATTCAGCTTTTTTTGTAGTTTGGACTTTAAACCCAAATAATAATATCAAATTAGGCCAATTTAATTCATCTGATTCAACC
Organism: Benincasa hispida; assembly: GCF_027475165.1. NCBI lineage: Eukaryota > Viridiplantae > Streptophyta > Magnoliopsida > Cucurbitales > Cucurbitaceae > Benincasa > Benincasa hispida. Next base: position 59,973,552 of record NC_143485.1, read on the forward strand.
ACGTGGCGTCATCGAAATTTTTCTTCAATTCAATTCGGGACATATGTCAACTTCTAATTGGACTCAAATTTAATGATTTAGAAATTCGTCATTAATTTAGTAAATGAGGTGGCAATTTGTGATTTGTCTAAAATTCCTCATTCAACCAATACACTTTCGAGATTTATGCACATATAAGGGTGGATGAATCTCGAAAAATATAAAGTTGGAATCAAAATCCAAATACATTTGTTCTTGAATTTGATCCCAATTGATGTGTCAGTCAAACTATGAATTTAATATATAAGTTTAACTTAAATTTGGGATAAAATTTGGAATATGCCCAAATTTTAATTTAATATTTTATCCTTAATAATTTGGCTTGAGGATAAAAATCTAATGATTTAGATTTTGGGATAAAATTGGGAATATGTCCAAATTTTAATTTGAGATTTTATTTACAATTTAATAACAATTTGATTTTGAATAAAATTTGGAATATGTCCAAATGAAATTTAAGGACAAAATCTAATAAAATCAAGTTAGATAGAGAATTTGTTTAATTTAATTTGACATTAAGATAGAATCAAATTAGAAAATCTAATATTTTGAATCAAATCTTTATTTGATTTAGATTTCCTAATTTATTATGGAATCTAGAACCTCTATAAATAGGACTCCAAACCCCTCCATTATCCTTATCCCTTCTTCTTCTTCTAATCTTTCATTTCTCTCCTTTTCTTCTTCTTCTAATCTTTCCTTTCTCTCCTTTTCCTCTTCTTCTTTCAATTTTTTTTCTTTCTTTCTTCCCTCTTTTTTTTTTCATTATTTATTTTTTAAAATTTTCTTTCCCCTCTTTTTTGTTTTTCTTTGTTTTTCTTTTTAAGAAAATTTCATATTTCCCCCCCTTTTTTTCCTTATTCTTCTTCTTTTTTTACTTGTCCCCTTACTTTTTTTTTTTTTTTTTTTTTTTTGCGTAGGTTTACTAATTTGTCCCCCTTACTCTTTTGTAGGAGTTAAAGCGCAACTCAAGGGAGTACAACTGCCCGTTCGCATATTTTGATCGTCGTGGGAGGGGCTCCGCCAAGGCTTACAACTCTCCCATACTTTCGCCCTAGGGAGGATCTCGATAAGGTCTACCTTGTAGCACCGTTTGCATATCTTGATCGTCGTGGGAGGGTTCTGTTAAAGCTTACAGCTCTCCCATGCTTTCACCCTAGGGAGGATCCCAATAAGGTAGCACCGTTTGCATATCTTGATCCTCGTGGGAGGGGCCCTGCCAAGGCTTATAGCTCTCCCATGCTTTCACCCTAGGAGGATCCCGATAAGGTCTACCTTGTTGTATTATTCCTTGATCAAAACTTGAAGATAAGAGAAATATGCCATTGAGTATTGAAGATGAGGTGGATATGCCATCAAACTTTGAAGAAGAAGCTCCTCATCGCAAGAGCCTAAACTGCATGATGCTTCTGGCCCGTATGAGTTTAAAATGTGAATGGCCCAAAAAAAAAAAACTTTGTATGAACTACATTACGATTTGATCCCTGTCATTATAAAGGGTATGTAGGCAACTTAGAAAAATTTAAGTTCAGTCGCAGATAAAAAAAAAACATTCTTTTTGAACTATATTATGACTTGATCCCTATCATTAAGAAAGGTATATAGGCAGCCTGAAAGAAACTTCAAGTTCAGTCCAGTTAAAAAAAAAAAAAAAAAAAACTTGAACTACGTCATGATTTGATCCCTTTCTTTAAAGGTACGAAGAACACTTAAAAAAATTTAAGTTTAGTTCAACAGAAAAGGTACTACAACCACCTAAGTAAGATACTACAAGATTCATGTTAATCATCCTCGATAAAGAATGACACTTCATATTGAAGATGTTCATCCCTATTGGGGGCAACACAATGGATTGAAGATGTTCATCCCTCGTAAGGAGCCAACACAGTAAATAAAAGGCACACACTTGGAATGCACTTCGCTTCCTCTTTAAAATCAAACTTAAATGTTCCTCCATCTTCAAGTTCAGAGACTTTGTCGATGCTCTTCAATCTTCAAGTTCATGTGCTTCATCGATGCTCCTCCATCTTCAAGTTTAGAGGCTTCATCGATGCTTCACCTTCATGCTCAAGTCTGAAGGTTTTGCAATGCCATCTTCATGCTCAAAGTTGCGAAGTCGAGCTCAATGTGAAGATTCATCGATTCTTCGTCAAACTCAAATGTGGAGGATTTGCAGATGCTTTTTCGAACTCAAACGCGAAGGCCTCGTCGATGCTTCTCCATCTTCAAGTTCAGAGACTCCATCGAAGTTGTTCCATCTTCAAGTTCAAGATTGACGTGCATGGCCCCACTTCCATCTTCAAGTTCATGGTCGGTGTGCATGGCTCCGTTGTCTTCAAGTTCAAGGTCAGTGGCATGACTCCGCTCCATCTTCAAGCTCAAAGGTCGGTGTGCATAGCTCCGCTTGATCTTCAAGTTCATGGTTGGTGTGCATGACTCGGCTCCATCTTCAGTGACTCGTCTACAAAATCATGATGCAGCTTCGCTTCATCTCCAAACTGATGACGCGACTTCACTTCATCTTCAAAGTCGTGGCGTGGCTTCGCTTCATCTCCAAACTGAGAGCAAGGCTTCGCTTCATCTCCAAAATGTTGACGCAGTTTCGCTTTATCTCCAAAGTCATGGTGAGATTTCGTTTCCTTTCCAAAATATTGGCGCGACTTCGCTTCATCTCCAAAGTTGTGGAGTGGCTTCGTTTCATCTCCGAATTAATGGCGCGGTTTCACTTCATCTCCAAACTGATGACGCGACTTCACTCAATCTTGTATAACTTCACCCTTTCTCCAAAATGTTGGTGTAGCTTCGCTTCCTCTAAAAAAATGTGGGTGTGGTTCCACCTCATATGCGAGATCAAGTTTGGTTTGCCTAGCTCTACCTCATATGCGAGGACAACTCTGGTCCATCTGGCTCCACCTCATATGCGAGGACAACTCTGGTCCCTCCGGCTCCGCCTTGTATGCGAGATCGACTCTAGCCAACCTGACTCCACTCAAAAGCTTCATGGCATATTCTTCTCATCACCTCAAAACCAAAGAAGGTAATTACTTCATGGAATTTGTGATACCATTGATGAGAGGCTTGCTTGAGACCATAGATGGATTTCAATTTGCACACCATAGACTTTGAATAACCAGACAGAAGTTTTCTAGTTGCACCATATAAATCATCTCATCAATGTTTCCATTGAGAAACACAGTTTCTACATCCATCTGATGTAGTTTATATTAAAGTGAGCTACCAGTGCCATGATTACCCTAAAAGAGTCTTTCGATGAAACCGGAAAGAGTCTCTTTATAATCAATGCCTTCCTTTTGAGTAAAATCTTTTGCAACAAGACGAGCCTTCTATCTTTCAATATTGCCATGCAAATCCCTTTTGGTTTTAAATATCCATTTACAACCTATGGGTTTCACTCCTAATGGCAATTTCATAAGTTTCCAAACATCATTGTCTTTCATGGATTTTATTTCCTCTTCCATAGCATTTATCTACTTTTGAGAGTTAGAACTTTGTAGAGATTATTGGAAGTTGATTGGATCATCTTTCATTACATCCATATCATCCTGATGTTCTTGAAGAAATACAATATAATCATATGGAATTGCATTTCTCCTTTCTCTAGTGGATCTCCTTAGTGGTACTTCTTGAAGTTGTTGAGTTTGAACTTTAGGTTCAACAACGGGGACTTCAATGTTGTCTTGTTCTATAATCAGTTCAATAATGAAGTTAGGAATTGGAGCCTGAACATCATTTATAACCACATTAGGAAAAGAAACTTCAAAAGCTCTTATTTCATCATGGTTTTGATCATTCTCTTCATTTGTAGGATTCATCAATATGATGAGTTTCGGTTTCACTATCAAGGAACCTTCTGTACTTATGTCAATAGAAAATTTCCTCTTCATGTGTGAAGGGACTCGACTGTGAATCTTTTCGCCGTTGTTTTCTTCATGGAATGACGTCCCCTTCAAGATTTTCATCCTTCCTTTATGTTGATCGCTTGTTGCCTTGAGACGATCAAAAGCAGATGCTAAAGGTCGATCTTTCTTTGATGTGGATATACTTAGCCTTTCGAAGGCTAAAGTACGAGTAGAAGTAGTTGTTGGACATTGGTCTTCTTCTCCTATCGTGGCCACACTCAATCTTTGAAAGACTGAAGATCGAGAACTTGAAGGCTTAATACGATTGCAGAAGTTCTTTGCTTCATTTCTTCTGAGTCATTGACTTCTTTGACAGTTATATGATTGTTGTTGACTTCCACTATGCCGATAGTATGACATGCAATAACTTCTGATACTTTCTCTGGATGATTACTGAGAAAGTTTCTTGGGAGAAATTTTGCCAAAGTTGTCGGCCATCGGAATTGAGGAAAGTTCTTGTCTTCTTTCTTAGCAGGCTTAGGCTTCCATGTCATTTTTTTGCCTTTCTTTTTATGAGTCTTGTTCCTTCTTCTATAGCTTTGATAGGAATGCGACTCTTTTTGGATGGAGTTTGGTTGTCTTCTTTTTCGATGAGTCACAACCATCCACCCTTCATCATTATCTTCAACGAGCTCATCTTTCTTTTTGGAATTTGTTGTTTGAATTTCTTGCTGGAACCAAACAGCTATAGGCTCAAAGGCTCCAAACTGGATTAAGCTTTGTCTTTGAGCATAGAACACAGACAATGTTGGAACACTTGAAGTTGTCGCTACTGTAGCGTGATTTGTCTGTTTTGGGGGCCAAATACCTCCGATCTCTACCGTAGGTGCCAAAGTTACGTTAGCGGACCCACAGGTTGGGCCGGGGCTCTGCGCTCTTTCTTTCTGTGTGGGACGATGCGGGGGAGAGAAGGGAATGCGTCGAGGCGGCGAGAAGATGAACGAATTCAATATCCGATCACACACGAGGATAGAAAGACCCCTGAATTCTGTGATTGCTAAGTTGAAAGGCCAGGGAGAGATTCTCCACTAGCATTTTGGCTGAGGCCGAAGTGACAATAGTCACATTGAACCCTATAATATGTTCGAAGATCTCGAAATGATCTTCCAGTTCCGGGATACCATTAGACCTAAACTCAGAACATTCTACTCGACTGAAAGGAGAGGCTCGATGTAATTGAGCTCGACCATAGGGAGAGGAACGATGTAATTGAGTTGGGTACTTCATTTTGACTACGTTATTCAACAAGAAAAAATGGTTTCATCTTAGTCAACTGAGTCGTACCATGATACTTTCCATTTTGTCGAGCCCAGCTTTGGTCCTGGCCCGACGAGTCATCTACTTAAAAGAACCCTCCCCGCAGTGCGCCCCTCCTTGAAGGCGTGCACCACCTAAGGGTGTACCCCAATGCACGGAAAGCACGAAACGGTCTTCTCTTTATAGCTCTGGATTCAATAAGTTCTTGCCAATAACCACACCCGCTGAATAGAAACATGAAACTAAAAGCCCATACAAAATGAGCACCTAGGAAAAACAGGCCATATGTAGATAATGAAGAATCATAAGACTGAATTACCTGGGATGCCTGTGCCAATAAGAAATCGCGAAGCCACCCATTCTAAATCTAGCTCAATCTTCTTTTCACGAGCCAACTTCAGAATCCGTTCCTTCAGTACGAAGCACCTTTCAATTGGGTGATTAATAACCCGATGATACTTGCAGTAGTTAGGATCATCTACTTTTCCTGCTTGTTCCGGCCACTTACATTCCGGCAGCTGAATAAGTTGCTTCTCTAGCAGTTTCTCCAACATATCTGCCACATCAGAGTCAAGGAATGGATAAACTTTCTCTTGTCTTTCTTTAAGAGTTGGACGACACTTCTCACCCTCATTGTGCCTTCTTTCAAATTTTGTTTTTTTTTTTCCCTTTAGAGGAAAATTTCGAAGGGGTTACATGAACGACCATAGATTCTTTTGTAACACTATCCACAATCTTTTCAGTGCCCTTGGATTCATTCTTGTATTTTCTCCCTTCAGGGACTAGGAAATCTTTAGTTCCTTTGTTGGCGATGCTCAGCTCCATATCATGAGCGCGTGTTGCCAACTCCTCAAACGTACGAGGTTTTATCCCTTGCAGGATGCACAAAAACTCCCAGTGCATGCCCTGAGTGCACCTCTCCACTGAAGATAATTCAGTGAGTCTATCTTTGCAATCCAGACTCAAAGCCCTCTATCGGTTGATGTAGTCGATGACCGACTCTTCTTTCCGCTGTTTTGTGTTTGTCAGCTCCATCATGCTAACGGTGCTCCTTGTACTGTAGAAACGGTTCAGAAACTCCCTTTCCAATTATTCCCAACTGTCAATCACTTCTGGCTCCAAATCAGTATACCAATCGAAAGCATTTCCTTTCAAGGTACGAACGAACTGCTTGACTAGCTGGTCTTCTCTGGTTCCTGCATTTTCGCAGGTTTCAATGAAGTGTGCAACATATTGTTTTGGATTGCCCTTTCCATCGAACTGCTAGAACTTTGGAGGTTGATGCCCAGCTGGCATTCTCAGGTTATCGATTCTCTTGGTGTACGCTTGGAGTACATAAAAGAGGACTGTGATGGTCTTCCGTACTGAGCCCTTAAGAAGTTTGTAATCATATCCTGCAGTTGTTGAATTGGCAGGGTGGCGACAGAGGTAGATTGTTGTGGCTGACTTTCCTGCAAGATAGTCTTTCCTTTGTCATTGGCTTTTGTAGTTGGAGATTGACTTGACTCAGCAGTATCTCGAGTTTGTATATGATCTCTTAAAGCAGTAATTTCATAATCTCGCTCCTCTACAACCTTCATTTGGAGATTTATCTTTATCTCCATCGCTGCCATGGTCGACTCAGTCGTTACATCAGTCATCATGATAGACACTATATCAAAATGTGATTCTTTCTCTAATAGATCTGTAGCAGAAGCATAGTTGTCGAACAAGGGATTTTCTCTAATGACGATCTCGCCTTTAGAAGATTCCATCAGCTGGATCCAGATTTTTCCCGTGATGACAGAGCTTATGTAAATGTGCTTGCGACGGTAGCTTTGGATGAAGCTTTCTTTGGTACCATTTGTAGATTTGTTGAGTTGGATGACGAGAGAGAGATGAGAGGTAGAGAGGTCCCACTGGGCATGCCAATTTGTTCACATGAGATTTCAAGAAAAATTTATTTCGTGGAACTTGAACTTTGTATTTGTACTAATTTTATGGAAAGTGAGTACATTCTCTAATACATAATATTTTGATGCTTTTAAAATAAACAGTAATCTTTAAGTTGTTTGATCTTCTTGGATGATCGGCTTTTGGACTTGTTGATCTTCTTGGATGACCGACCTTTGGATTTGGTGCTCTTCTTGGATGATCGACCTTTGGGCTTATTGATTTTTTCGATGATCGGCCTTTGGGTTTGTTGATCTTCTTGGATGATCGGCCTTTGGGATTGATGATCTTTTTGGACGATCGGCATTTAGGCCTGTTGATCTTCTTGGACAATCGACCTTTGAGCTTGTTGATCTTCTTGGAGGATTAGTGTTCGCATGAGGCTTCTAGAGAAACTTGTTTTATGGAGTTGAACTTGAGTTGATGTTGATGTTGAGGTTGGTTTGATGCGATGTGGTTCGATCTCTAGGACTTGATCCTTTGATTCTCTCTTGGTTAGGTGGATGTGCTTGACTTGAAGAAGAAAAGCACCGAATGTTCTTAAAGTAGAGGTCTTGGAAAAGTGTTTTTGTCTTCAAGGGTCTTCTGTCTTCTAGGAGTGCAGCTTCAGATGTCTTGGGAGTCTTCCGTTTGTTGATGAATTCTCTCTCGGCTCTCTGAATGTAGAATTGCTTGTATCTTCAAAGGACTTCAGTCTTCAGAAGGCTTGTATCTTCAAAGGACTTCAGTCTTCAGAATGCTTGTATCTTCGAAGGACTTCAGTCTTCAGGTGTGGTCAGTTTCAGGAGTCAAAGAGTCTTCTGATTGTAGAGACTTCCCTATAAGCTCTCTGGAGTATAGAATTGCTAACCCCTCCAAATGAGGAGAGCTTTTCTATTTAAAGAGTTCATAGATGGGCTTCGTGGGCTTGGGCTTGGTTGGTCCATGGGTCTGGCCCTTGGGCCCAATTAATTGGATTTGGGCTTGGTTGATCCATGGGTCTGACCCTTGGGCCCAATTAGTTGGTTTTGGGCTTGATTTAAAATTTGGGTCCAATTCAACCTTTTTTGGTAGTTTGGACTTTAAACCCAAATAATAATATCAAATTGGGTCAATTTAATCTCATCTGATTCAACCGCTTGGCATCATCGAAATTTGTCTTCAATTCAATTCGGGACATATGTTAACTTCTAATTAGACCCAAATTTAATGATTTAGAAATTCGTCATTAATTTAGTAAACGACGTGACAACTTGTGATTGGTCCAAAATTCCTCATTCAACAACACCCAATGATTTTTTTTCGTAAGATCTAAATTTGAAGTTAAGTTTGAAAAATTGTAATAGAAAAAGGTAAAATGTAAAATAGTTAAATAAGAGACAACATTATATTTTCATCATGTGGGGCCCTCCATTTAAAATCTCAAAAAGGAAGAAAGAGATTAGAAAAAGTAGTTTTTAAAAAAGAGTTCAGTTTTGTAAGGTGAAAACTTTTTCCTGCAAGCTACCTCACCACATCTGTCATTGCTCAAAACAGCATCTGGCCATTGTCGTGCTGCTCAATGCCATCTAGTGTCGCCACCTCTATTCAGTCGTCATTGCCGCTTGCAAGCCCTCATCGTCGCTCCATTGGATTTCGTCGGAGTTTTGTTTGGGTAAATATTTGGTATTTTAAAAGGTTTTCATGGTGTATCTTGAATATCCACTAATTTTTATTTCAATTTATTTATACTCATTATGTTTTGGATTGGATGTTAGAACGAAGTTTTGGAGTGTCAATAACCGTCGTCCAGCGGTATCAAAGTTCAATTTTGGTGTTTTGGCAATAATTTTTTGTGAATTTTTATGGTTTTTCTTGAAGGCCTTAAGTACCCATTTAAGCTTTGGCCTAAATTTTGGTTGCCCAAAATATTTTGATCTTAGATTTGTGGTTGAGAGAGAATTAGGTTGTTGTCCAACATATCCAAAAGTTTTGCCGAGTTATCGGTAAGTTTTCGTTGGGTTTTTGTTTAACTTTGGATACCCATTAAATTTGGGTTGAATTTAATGTTTATCCTGTTGGATTGTATGTCCTAAAACTCGCGGTTTATAGAGTTAAACATTTTCTATTATCAATAAAGATGTTTTTTTTAACATTTCTTCAATAAAGTTGTTATTGAATTTGTAGATTGCATTTGTAAAGACTAAATCCAATAAACTAAGATCTATGGCTACTATATGAATACTTGAACTTTATGTGGAGACATAAAAATGAATTAGGTTCGAGTAAATAGTCAAAATGATCTATAGTTACGAATAAGGTTGGTTTTCTTATTCTGGTAATACTATCAGATGCGACCCACTCTATAGTTGTTAATCTATGGTTGTTACAAGGAGTTGTAAAGTGCTACAAACGAAGTGATCCTGATTCATTCATGTGGTGACATGAGGAGTGGGACCGTCATGTTTAATGAGTTTGCATAAGATTGGACCAAGAAATAAGCCACTCTTACTTTATAATGTTGTTTACTGTTTAAGACCGACTATTTCGATTAGATGACCTAGGTAACTCGATCTTAATCCTGAGCTAACTATGAACTCCTATTTATTCGGGATTATCAGATTTGTATAGATGAGGGTTGACTCAACAGCGTCGACTCAATAAGCTTCCCATTTCAGGGGTAAGACCAGGTAGATAGTTGGGGACATAGGGTGCAAGATGGAATTCACGCCTACCCGATTTAAGGATAGGAGGAAAGTTGTTCTCTAAGTGCTTAATCCAGGTTTTGAACAAGAGCCCCACCCTCTCATTGGCCCAAGAGGAATCCAGTTTAGTGATTGGATCACAAATCAATTGTTCATTAGAGGATCGGTGGAATTTAAGGAGCAAGACGTAATTTTGGGGGTAAAACAGCATTTGATCCAACCGTTATTACGAACAACCTGTGAAGGGTCAACTTACTAATTATGGTTAAATCAGGTGAACACAAATATATCTGCAGTGAGGAGAGTGCAGTTATCGAGCTATAGTGGTGTGACTCGATAGTTAACGAATATTGATTAATTCGGTCTAAAGAATTTTAGCCAATTAATCTCAAATCGTTGGAGTTCATGATCTGTAAGTCCATAAGGTCCTTCTACTAGCTCGTAAAACATGAACACCTTGAATTAGTAAATTGAATGAATTTGGAATGATATCAATTTGAAGTGTTCAAATTGAATTTCAGCTTGAAACGTTCAAATTGAATTTAGGGTTTGAATTTGAATAGTTCAAATTCAAATTAGGGTTTGTATAATTATATTCGATATAATTAATTAACGTTTAATTTATAAAAATAAACGAAATTGGAGTGTTTATAATATTTAAATGTTGATTTAAATATTAATTATATGTGATTAATTTAATATTTGATATTAAATTACTATTTAATTAATTAAAAATCAAAATTAATTTTCATTTATATTTCAATTTCATGAAATTGAAATATTAGTTTTGATTTTAATTAATTTTGACTTAATTAAATTAAAGATTGAAAATGTAAATTGGAATTTTGAACTTGGTAGTGGATTTTTCCACTTTTTGGTGAAGGAGGTATTTCTCCTAAATTCACACACATTGCCCATTAATTCTATGCATTTGAAGTGGCATCAGCTGGTCTCTTGAGTGCTTGCATTTAACGGAATGATAAAAACTCTTCAATTTTGAGATTGAAAGAGATTGAATGCTGAAAACTAGTTTCTACAGAAAATTGTTTTTCCCTCTCTTCAAACCCACACCACAACTTTCACAAATTCAGCCCAATTATGAGTTCTACCATTCAAATTCAAGGCTGAAAATAATAGAAAAGATCTCTTGGTGGTCCACGACTTCAATTGGAGAAGATTGTAGCTCAAATTCGTGTTTGAAGAGGATCTTCAAAGGTATGTGTTGAAACCTTTTTAATACCCTATGAACATACTTATTTTGATGTCAAAATTAAGAAATTAGAATGCTTAATGATCTTGTTTTCTTCCGCTGCATGTTTCTGTAATCCAACATGCCCATGATATGTGAAGTTTAGATTTGAATTTTAGAGGTGCTTGGGGTGCTGTCCAATGGGTGTTGGAGTTCCTTTCTTGTGGATTTTAGTACGTTAATAAGATTTTGAATTCTATTGGAATGCTTAATTATTGGATTTTGGTTGGAGATTCAATTGTAAGATTGTGAAAACTAGAAAGGATTTTCGTATTTGAGTTTATTCTCGAAGTAAGTAACACTACTACTAGAACCTCTTTGAGTCAAGCATGCCTTAACTAAGATGATTATATTAAGTTAAATAAGTCTTAGAATGCTATGAAATTGTTGGAATGTTTTGCTATGTTTCATGAATGAAAGAACTGTTATGAGCATGTTGAAACCTATGAACTATGATAATAGGACTATGACGTTGGACCCGTTGATTATATATCAAGTACGACTGTTATGAGCAAGATAAATTGATGAGCTATGATAATATGACTATGACGCTAGAAAAGTATAATCATATAATATGACTATCATTGTATATCATGTGCTAGAAAATTTAGTGACAGTTGACTTTTCTATTGGTTGCAATGTACACCCTATGCTTATGATTGTGTTCCTACAGGATCACTACTCATGCTTATGATTGTGTTCCTACAAGAACACTACCTATGCTTATGACAGTGTTCCTACGGGATCATTACCTATGCTTATTATGTTCCTTCGGGTTCACTATCTATGCTTATGACTATGTTCCTTCGGGATCACTACCTATGTCCATGTTATGCTATGTACATCTATGTCTATGGAGGAAGAGTTAACAAGTTCATTAGATGGTCGGTCATCCATGATAAGTTAAAGTATGCATCCCCACTTGCACGAATGTATAGTTTGACCCCAGTAGTGAGGTTTGTCAAATTTTTCAAAGATTTTGAATGTAATTTCATTTAGAACTATTGAGTTTGAAAATTAAAATTTTTAATGTTTGTTTTTCTTTTTAAGTTTTTAGGGATCCTGAATCTAATCTTATTTATGTTGTTTATGTATTTAGAAAAATATTATTTCACATTAATATGATCAATTGATTTTTACTTTAAAAGTGCATGTAGGATAGTAATGACCCAATCAGATCATAAATCGAGGATCGCACAAGGTAGGAATGAAATGGAATGGAGGAAAACTAACTGGAATGAACTTAAAATAATTTTCATATTTAATGTAATGCATAATGAATGTGTTTTATTATGTTCACACAATAAACATTCACCGGAACAATGAGCAGTAAGAAAGGTTAGTCCCTCCTAGATAGCTGGATCTTTATATCTTCGGAAAATGGCTTCAATGTCTGCCATCACTTCGGCCGGCAACGGCCGCTCGGTCATCGTGAAAGCATCGATGTCTTCTCTAAGCTGGTCCATAGATGTTGCGCCAATTATCGAACTCGTCATAAATGGACGGTCTCGAGCAAACCCAAGTGCAAGCTGAACTGGAGTTAGGCCGTACTTTTTAGCCAACTGCACGTACTCAGTTATTGCTTCCTGAAATTGACAAAACATCAGCTTAACATCTGATTATATACGTTATGGAATGGACAAATAAAGGACGGAGAAAAAGTAAAGTAAGAAAGAATCATGAAAAACAAAAATTAATGCAGATTACAAAATAAAAATGCCTTTAAGGTTAAAGAGTTTATATAGTTCACTTCTTTAAATCCTAGAGTCTAAAAAGTAAATAATGTAAATATACCAAATATTAATATATTTAGGCTAAATTATAAAAAATGCACCTAAACTTTATACTTTGAGTCAAGAATATCATTGAACTTTCAAAAGTTTCAAAAATACCCTTAAACTTTCAAAAAGAGTTCAAAAATATTCTTAACGTTAATATTAGATGGAAACAATTAAAGTTTTGTTTTAAAAATACCCCTAAAGTTTCAAAAGTTTAAAAAATACCCTTAAACGATATATATATATATATTCATACTATTAGTATATGAATAAAAATTGTTAAATACCTCGTTACAAAAATAACTCTAAATTAAAAGAAAAAAAACTTTAAAAATGCTTTTATCGTTATTTTAGGATTAAATTTGTTTGAAGTTTTCTTCAGTTCGAAAAAGACAAATTTTAAGACAAATTACAGACATCCCTCATTTTTTTCTACATATAGATACTTTCATTTTCTCTTATTTTTTCAATTCTAACATCGATTTTCTCAGCGCGTGCACACACAAATATATATATATATATATATATATATATATATATATATAATCTCATAATTTTAAAACTTTTTTAAAGATATTTTTGAAACGTTTGAAAGTTCAAGGCTATTTTTGACACAAAACACTAACGGTTTTCATCCAAAATTAACGGTAAAAATATTTTTTTAACTCATTTTAGAAGTTTAAGGATATTTTTGAAATTTTTAAAAGTTCATAGGTATTTTAGGTACAAAATTTGAGGATATTTTGTATAATTTAGCCATATATTTATATAAGGCATTCCAACCAAATATATATACATACATATATTTTTTTGGGGGGAATAGTTCATTGGAGACACATGCTCTTAGTTATGATAATAGCATGGTGTGCATTATCAAAAAAAAAAATCTTACAGAAACATAAACATGTGTCAGTGCTAAGACAGCACGTTTAGATTGCTGGCAATGAATTAAGGGCAAAATCAAGATTGGGCGGGTAAAAATCAATCCATGTTCTGTCAAAGAATAGGCTTAGGAGAAATCAACAGTAAAAGACATCAACACGTTCCAAACATTTTAAGGTACGATTCCATTATCTTGTCTAATCATATGGCTAGCAGGACAGGAGGGAGGGAACAAACCTTGGCAATAGATTTATTATATCTATCCATGAAGCCAGGGAAGAGGCTCAGCCTTCCTTTTCCTGCAGCTTGATAATTGACATCCAAGTATTTGCCACTCAGCGTTCCACCACCCAAAGGAGAATAACCAAGCAAGCCAACATTGTAGTTATTTGGATGACAAACCTCAACAAGATCGACTGCAAGTAACAACTGGATGATATTTCTATTACAAATGAACAAATGCCAAAAGCAACATCGACTAATCATGGTTGCAGTTATCAGATTCATTATTTGGTACAATTTTAAATTCTTAATGCAAATATACGTTGAACCCTAAATATCGTATGCCTATACATATGCTGATCCCAAAGCCACGAAGACCAGTTGGTCATATTTCAATGCCCAAGGTTGATAGTCAATATGGTGGCATCTACAAAATATTTTTGTCTGCAAGATTCTTGAAAGCCGACTAGAACTACAAAGCTTATTAGAAATCTATCCTATAATGATGATAATATATTGTTCAACTTCCTAGACTTCGAGTAGGTGGTGGTATCTGATAACAATGATTATATTTTTGCTCGAAGAGAAAGATATAGAAATCTAAAGATGTAGTCCTATAAAAAAAAATAAATAAATAGAAATCTAAAGATGTACTCTACTGTTTCCAGTAAAAACACAATAACAAGGTCAGGCAGCATCAAATGTTAAAAAGACCAAGGAATCCCTTGAACTCTCAATTAATAAAACTGAGAAAAATATATCAAAAGATGTTTCACCTTCAAAGCGGCATCTGTTAATAAGACTGTAATTATTTTGGATACTAACAATCTTTGGCAATCCTTCAATTTTTGATGTGTGAACAAATTCCATCACTCCATACGAAGTTTCATTTGAAACACCAATGTAGCGTATCTGCATAAATTCAGAATCACATATCAACGAGAGTGACGCAAAAGAACCAAAAACAACCAAAACGTTGAAGTGAACGCTAATCTATTTCCACTTTCACATATTCTTAATACCTCAACCATCCAAATGATTTTATTTCACTAGTCATGAGATTGTATCTCGGAAAAAGAAAAAAAAGCATTGCATAGAGAGCATTCCAGTTACATGCATTTTGAACGTGTAACTCTTCAGTAAGCTGATTCCTACCTCAGCTTAAAAATGCATTTCAAGATATGATGTATTCCTAACTTAATCAAATAGCAACCACCTTTCCTTCTTCAATAAGTTCCTGAAATGCCTTCAGTTGCTCTATGAAAGGCACACTTGGCCTCCATTTCAAAGAATCGTAAACAAAATCACCAAATAGGGGAACATAGCGGTCTGGCCTGTATAAAAACCAAACATATACTAAGATATAGCAAGAGGAAACGAATGCACTACATGATAAATATTAGTACGAAATTAAAATAATGGAAGACAAGTTAATAAAAACAATCAGATATTTTATCACAGCAAGCATTAAAGTAAAAGAAACTGATCGGCATTTTATTTCTCATCTGTGCACGTGCTTCTAGCTTCACAAACACAATGCCACTTATTCGTTCCTTTTTTCTTCTCTTTTTCCTTTATGTGTGTGTGTGTGTGTGTACACACACATTATAACCATATTCATTGAGAGATGTGAAAGTACAAAAGAGAAGCCTCATACAAAAATACAAACCACCAAAGGAGCTAAGATTGAAAAAATGATTTCATTTGTTAATGGCTATGAAGAAGGGAAAATCACGAAATTCCTATAAACGAAAACCTAGGAGGAGGAATTGAAGTGAGCAATGCTCCAAACTTCCAACCGTGAACCTCTAAATTATGAAAAACAGACTTTTCCTAAAGGCTCAAGAACTCCAAAGAATCTGAAGAATCAGACAGCCGGGAGACCATGTCATTCTTGCAAAATGTGGGTTTAGGAGGCCTTGTCATCATACCCATATAATCTGATAGGGAAAACACATCTCAAAACTCAAAAGTTACTGGATATTTGAACCAGCTCAAAAGAATATACACATCTAAATTCTCAGTCACCTCTCACCTCGAGGTGATTAAAAATAAAATACTTGTTGGTTGGATGCTTGTTTCTGCAAGAATTTGAAAGTTCCCAGGTATTCATGAGAATTATTAATGTGCATGGCCAGTTGGTTACTTAGGAGTTGGACGGAAATGACAAGATGACAATTGAAACAAAAATTGAGGATTTTGTTTTTGTTTTAGTTCTCTAGTCAATTGGAGCATAAGAAACTATAACTTGAACTGATTCACCCAAAAGGAGAGAGTGCTCCTACCCCCACAGCTTGCATACAGACGCATTTTCATTATCAAAGCTGAGTTTTGATTAAAAATGCTCTCTAAGATAATTCTTCGGCAGAAGTCTATTTATAAATATTCTTGATGATTACAAGAGTGGTTCTAAGCTTCTTAAATAGAAGCTTTGGATAAAATAACAGAATAACTAATTCTTCAATAAGAAACTAAATACAGCTAAACCACTTAACAAATACTAAACAACATAACCACTTCATGCTAACAACTCTACAACAGACTAGTGTGTATAACCGCCTCCCTCAAATTGATGACTCAAAGTCGAGGAGTCTTTGGGGTTTTTTTTTTATTTTTTTATTTTATAAATATATATATATATATAGAAGGAAACTGCTTTCATTGAGAAAGAATGAAAGAATACAAGGGCATACAAAAAAAAAAAAAAAAAAAAAAAAATAG
This sequence comes from Benincasa hispida, assembly GCF_027475165.1. Lineage (NCBI taxonomy): Eukaryota > Viridiplantae > Streptophyta > Magnoliopsida > Cucurbitales > Cucurbitaceae > Benincasa > Benincasa hispida. The sequence goes on from NC_143485.1 coordinate 59,990,215, forward strand.
CCCACAGCAACTATAAACCCTAGACCCTATTTTATTAGGTAGGTATGTCTAAGTTAATGTATTGATCTATGGTTAATCCTATTGTATGTATGATGTTTATAAAAGGGGGCTAGGAGTCTCGAACGAAATTATTCTAAGTGTAGGAAGGAATTATGAAGTGTGGAGATGGTCTTGTCATGCCATGTGTCCAAGGTCAAAAAAGGGGGAAAATGGTCAAGTGTGAAACTTGCGTTAAGGGCCAAGAACTTAGTGAAGGCTAAGGCATGCAGGAATGCGTGCAGTCAACTTGTCTAAGAGGCGTAAGAGGGGCGCCGAGGCAAGGGCTAGGCAGGCTGCAAGACGTAAGAGGCCGCAAGGTGCAAGATATGCGTTGGCTTGATGGGCACCGAAGAGTACCATGGAGGCTTTGGGAGATGTTGGTAAGCAGCGAGTGTTAACACAAGTGCTTAAGCCGTGAGGGCAGGAGACACGGGCTGGAGACGTGTTGGTTGAGAGGGGTCTATGCGTTGGAAACCAGCCTATACAATGGTAATTTCAACCTATTCGTTGGTGTGAGATGGAAGAGTTCAGCTTAATTACCGAGCTTAGTGGGCTAGGAGTCGTGTTTAGGTGCCTTAAGTATGCTTAGTGGCTTAGTTGTCACCATATTAAGCCATTTGCCCATGTTTGCCTTAGTATAAAAGGGGAAGTCGAGTAGGAGAGCTTGGTTTGGCATTTTCACTCATGCTAAAGGAGGAAAGTTGCTGCCGAATTGAGGTTTGATCAGTGTTGAGGACGAACTGGGGCTGCCAAGAAGAATTTCTCACGAATTTGAGCTGAAGTTTAAAGATTTCCCTAGTTGTTCCAAGCTCTCGGATTTCTCGGGCAGGTGAAGAAAATTTATAAATTTTGAGCTTGACAAGAGGAATCAGAGGCTCAAATTTTAAGGTAAGGAAGTCAAGATGTTTATGAACAAGTTCTTAGAAGGAAATTCTATGGAATTTAAGTTATTAAGGTTAGAAGTTGAATCTAGAAATTTGATGTTTGAATAAGCAGGCGGCTGCATCTGAGGGATAAGCATGCAATTGACAAGTGAGGTTGTGTGTGATAGAGCGCAAGCGCTGGTTGTGGTATGTGCGCACAAGGTGAGCGCAAGGTTGCGAGGGAAGGAGGACATCGGTCGGGCGCACTAAGGAAAGCGTTAGCAAGCGCTTAACGCATAAGCATCGTGGGCACGTCCTAGAGCCTAAGTGAAAATTGTGAGCGCATTGCCACTTACGAGCAGAGAGCAAGGTAAATTGTCTAATGTCATGTTACGATGAAAGTCGTGAAGGTGTCTAAGGGTGATGTTAAACTTAAGAATGTAAGTTAAGCTCAAGGGGGAATTAGTAGTTTTAACTAAGGGTATTTACTAATGTTAAAGGGCAAACGCAAATAGGAGAAGCCTATCATCCTTTGAGGAAATAGCCTAAGACAGTGAGCGACAAAGTTTATGAATGTTTTCTCTTATGTGTTTTCAACACATGTCTTACTATTGAGCTAGTTTTCAAGATGTTTTTCTAACGAAGTACCACGCATAAGCTTTCAGCATTGCAATGAGTTTTCTAAGTAAAGCATGATTTTTCTTAAACATGCACTAGTATGAAGGCCAATGAGTAGACGCACAGTTCAAACTTTTCTTGAACATCGAGATTTATGAAGCATGCATTAACTAGCATTCTTGAACTTATGATAGTCTTCGTGATGAATGCGTTTAAAACTTGTTTTATTGGAATGTTTGATTTTACAAAGGTTGAGTTTTCTTTTTCAAAAGAGGAGTTATAATGTTACCATGAGGAAACCCGATACTAAAGGTAAGAAGGTTTCTGGGACCCCTGATACTTAAGGTATGACGGTATTCAAGATATTACCGTGCACTTAGGTACAATACTATCGACGTGATTGTATTGAGATTACTCTACATCACCTAAGGACTGATGTTGAGGGATCGAGCAAAAGGGTTTTCTCTCAACTAAGGTTTAGTGAAGAGAATTTTCAATGAAATGTTGATGCTTGAGTTTCAAGGTTTGAAAGTTTTAAATGTTTTCTTAGACATGAGTATGATTGTTTTAAACCCTGATGTTTTATTGATGCTCAATAAGTATGTTTTAAAGTAGTCACTCATTGGGCTAGTAGCTCACCTTTTCCGATCTTTTCTTTTTCCCAGGTAGCGATAAAATCCCAGAGGATAGTTGTTCTGCTAGTATGCCACTAAGCATTCAAGGGTTGAAGTGAAATTAACTTAGGTTGTTAAGTTGTTATGTTTTTAGTTGTCCTTCATGTACAAAGTCAAGCCCTAGACTAGTTTTAAGATGGGAACACAGTCTGTAGTCGAACATGTTACTGTTATATGTGTGGGTTTGGCACCTGCTAAATATGCTTTGGTTAGTTGTTTGAATAATTAAATATTATATTTGCTTATCAGGTGTTTAAGTTCTGTTGAGCAGGTAAAGGGATAAGGATGGATAGTTGGTGTCATAAGAGGGTTGGCATCAACTATCTTCATATTCTCTCCTAGGATAGAAAGGGTTTTTGGGTGGGGGTGTGACAGCAACCCCACTAAATAAAGGGTTTTCATCTAGGTAAGATATTGTCTAGCGCGTGTTTACAAAACACCTTCAAATCAAAGTCCAAAGAGAAACATTAACTCTCGCTAGAGACCAAATCTCATTAGGTCCCCCTCCCCGCCCCTAAACACTTTATTTTTTCTCTTTCCTCACAAATCCCACAAAAGAGCCACACCCTCGCAGACCAAAGAGAGCGCCCTTCTCTTTGAAAGGTAGATGGAGGAAGAACTCATCGTCCAAACGTCCCTCTGGCAAGCAAGCGAAAAATCGAACTCCTGCAAGAAATAAACCAAAACGGATCTCGCATACTGACAAACCCAGAGAAGGTGATCCAAGTTTTCCTCCACCTTCCGACAAAGAATGCAACAAGAAGGACCCATTAATGAAGGCAACTTTCTCAAAACCTTATCCATTGTATTCACACGACTAGGCAAAGGACTTGACTTTCACATCTCTCAAGGAGGTCTTGATTTGGTTCTAACATAAAGGAAACAAGCGTGAGATAGAGGTTTGGTGAAAAAATCATCAATCTGATCAATAGTGGACACATAATTGGTGTAAATGTAGCCTTCTGTGGAACGAAGCAATAACCAGTCTCTGTGTTTAGCTCTTGCATGAAATAGTGGGTTGTTTAGTTCTCGAAGAATAGTATATTTAACTATTGAAGTACATATCTCATTTAGTCAACCCCACCTTCTTGATGAAAGTCTTTGCCCACCAAACGAGCTTTGTGCGTTGATATAGTTCCATTTGAGATTTCGTTTCATATGAAAAACCAACTAACCCATAAGATTTTTGCCATTAGGTAAAGGTACCAAATTCCAAGTGCCTTGTCGTCCAAAGGAAGTAAACTCTCTGCCACAGTTATTCTCCATTCCTCAAACTTTGCTAACAGTAGAGATTGAAGTAGCTTCCTCATTAGGAGATGATGTAGAGCTATCAGTAGGAAGAGTAGCAATATATCAACGCCTTTTCTTGGAAATCCCATCTTTTGACCTTCTCGTACAAAAATGTGTGTTGGTGATTGGTAAAGCACTTGAGAGCAACACATGGTAAAGAATTCAGAATAGGAATTCCAAAAAGTAGTAGGAGGCAGATTTTGAATGGTAGAATAGGTGGAGGAAGTGACAGTAGAGGAAGAATGACCAAGAATGAATTTGTAGGAGAAGAAATAAATGGGGAAGGACATGAAGTTGTTAAAGCAAAGGGATTGCATGCCTAGAAATTTTTTCAAAATACACAATATATATATAAGCCATGCCCACATTGCTCACCCGGGCGTGCGCCCCACGCCCACCCTGCTCGCCTGTGAACGAGTCTCATGCCCAAGTCTTCAAAATTGAAGTCTAGTGGGAAACATGAAATCTAACAAGGGACTATACCTCACTAGGATCCTTTTCAACCCCCCTAAGCACACGATTATTCCACTCTCCCCAAGATCTTACAAAATAGCAAAAACCCCAGCAGGCCATAAAAATTGACCTTTCTCATGAAAGAGTGGATGGAAGAGGAACTTCCCGATCATATCACCACACTCCTTATTCTATGCAAGCAAAAAAAACTACACCACATAGCTCTCGCAAACTTGTATCTCCAAAGAATGTGACCCTCCCCCCAATAGAGAATGCACCAAAACAGGCCAACTAACAAGAGCATCTTCTTCACAATGCGATCCAAAGTATTAACTCTTCCATGTAAGACCTGCCAAGAAAGGAAGTTAACTTTCCTAGGGATCTCAATCCTCCAAAGCACATAGAAGACTGACTCACCTCTGGGAGGACCAATAAGCCTATGAAAGAAAGAGTTATACAAGAATCCATCCAAAGGATCGAGACTCCACACCCTCAAATCCTTCGTCCTCTATTTATAAACAATTGCCTCAAGCAAGGACAATAGCAAGGCCACATCCATCGCTTCCCTATCAGACAAAGAACGATGGAACCCAAATGAAAAAGAGGAACTTCCTGACAAGACTAAAAAGTTCGACACAACACAATTTTTAAAAGACCAAAGGTGAAAAGGACGTAGAAACATCGAGCAGAGGAGTTCATCCCCCACCCACTGATCTTCCAAAAATAAGCATCCTTCCCCTCCCCTACCACGCAACGAACCAAAGGAGAAAAAGAAGGGATCTCCTTTGAAATAGCCTTCCAAAGATACCACACAATGAACCAAAGAAGAAAAAGAAGGGATCTCCTTTGAAATAGCCTTCCAAAGATTCCGATAAGTGCCTATAACCCCTTGCGACAACCAATCAAAAGGATGAGGACCAAAATTTATCAGCCTTAGAATTGTCAGTCTAAATCAATATATGCGAACCCCTTTCCTAGAGGTTAAAAGTTTACCAATCTTAGAATTGTAGCATATATAGCCTTTGGTTGCTTTCAAATTAAATAAATTTATTAAAAATCATTTTTTAAAAAAATAAAAATAAAAATAAAAGTGTGGTTGCTTCTAGAAAGACACATTTGGGAGGTTCGATGTTGGCATTTATGATCATTTTATGGTTGGAGAAGTGGATAACATGCACATTTGAAAGTTTTAAGATGGTCAATATTAGAAAGGTGTTGGAAACGCATCTCAAAGGAGAGGGTAAGTTCCTTTTAAGGGTAGGTAGTAGTAGTCGATTAATACGGTATGTGGCAACAGGAAGGGAATGCATGGTACCCAAATTTAAAAGGCAAGGATGCATGAAAGAGTAAGGTTAAGGCAAATTCGGTAAGGTGACATCGTCTGGACTCAACAATACCATTCTGTTCAGGTGGAGGGGCATTTGTTATGCACCACTCATTGATTCTTATGGATGATCGTTACTAGGGCTTTTTGATGGATCTTCTAATCAAGTTTTATCTTGTCTTTTGATTCTGGGATATTACCATTTAGCAAGTCTTTTATGTCTTGGTTTCCTTGTTTGGTTCAGTTGGATTCTTTATTTTTACTAAGGTCTATAAGTTTTTTTTTTTTTTTTTTTTTTTTCCTTTCTTTCTTTCTTTCTTTCCCGTTATCCTGCTGTACTTTGGAAAAAAAAAATATATACAGCTCAATCACTTAACAAATATTAAACAACCTAACCACTTCATGCTAACAACTCCACAACAGACTAGTGTGTATATCACTCTCAATGACTATGAGCTAGTCAATTTCATGAACTCCTAAAAAGAAAAAAATCAACAACTTCATTTCCTACAAACAGAAAATTCAATTGCAATAGCAAATTGAGCTGTGTCGACTGTTCACTCCTGAAAACTACATCTGATGGAACTATCTGATAAGTTGCTCTCCATGACAAATTTAGTGGTTCTCATGAGTTTTAAGAGGAAACACCTTAAAGAAAGGACGATTCAATAGTAAATGATAAAATTAATGTGGGAAAATTGTGTTCGCTTTACATGCTTCAAGCACAACCTCATAGAAAAAGTTTATGTTTAGTCATTAGCTACTTTCTACCAATTTAGAAAATTAATATGTAAAAATGTACAAACTCACCAATGAATTTGCAGTAAGTCAATGTAGTCAGTATTCAGCCGCTTGAGACTTTTCTCTACACTTTCTCTAATATTGGAACGATCAACCCGTAAAACCTTTGCATTTTCACGCAAATAAGGCGATCGCTCCGAGTAACCACTGACTTTTGTTGCCAAAATAATCTGATAGATAAATAGCTCCACTCCGTCAGCGATACAGAAATGCAAATTAAGGTGACGTAGTTATCCATCAGGCACATACCTTGTCTCTGGGCTTTGATTTGAGCCAATTACCGATGTAGATGTCTGTCCTTCCCTGTGTCTCTTGTTTCGTTGGAACTGGATACTGCCAAATGACAAATGTGCTATTAGAAGTACCGTTAAATAATGAATTGGATATGGAATAAAAGATTCATGAGAAAACTCACTGCCTCTGCAGTATCTATAATATTGATTCCATGCTCATAAGCATAACTCAGTTGTTCATGAGCTTCTTTCTCGGTGTTTTGTTGCCCAAAAGTCATCTTCAGGTACACATTAAACAAAGCAAACAAAATAGAAAAGATGTATCCATGAAGTTCGTGCGGAATCATAGATGAAAATAAACTTGCCGCCGTCCCTTAGTGCTTCAGCATGAAACCTTACCGGAGGGAGAAGGCGAGACTTCAAAACAAGAGACGAAAAGCGCATAGTATAAAATGCTTACAGTTCCAAGCGTAACTTCAGAAATTTGAAGGTCAGAGTCCCCAAGTTTTCTGTACTGCAACGAACTGGCGTTGGTTTTCTTGGCACAAATGCAAATCCGTCTTGCTCTCTTATGCGGTGCCGGAGAATTACGAGAAAGAAAAGAAGAAAGTATAGAATAGTTGTTAGCATTTGTAGAGAACGCCATGGCTAATGGCTGTTTGGCTAATGCGAGGGCCCTGTTCGCTAAGCCCCTCTGTGCCTCTTCTGCCTTATCAAAGAGCTCCCAGTCCCACTGTGCAGCTGCAGTGTCAATTGCCAATGAACCCGCCGGTGCCACGCAACGGCCAATAGACAATAGACAAGGGATAAAAATGGGCTTTTTCTTCCCGTGACTGAGAGATTATTTGGGCTTCACCAGAGCCAACCTGTGGGCCCCATTCAGGCCCAATTCTGTTACATTCTCTGTGACACAGTTGTAATTTGATCACAATAACCAATATCTCTATTTAAAAGATACAAGTACTTTTTTTATTATTTATTATTTTTTTTCTCGAGTTTAATTTCTATTTAATTCTTAGATTTGAAAATATTATACATTTGCAAAAAACAATACATTTAATTTTTTACCTTACAAAACTAACATCTTTTTTTAAAACTCGTAAAAATAGTTTTTCTCGGTCCATCTTGGGTGAGGATCGACCACGAGATTTTAGTTAAAAAATCAATTTTTCCAACTTATCGATTATTTGGGGGCTTTCTCGGTACATTTCGTTAGATTATACACTGAGATTATGTATATCTCGATGTTAATCTCAAGCAAAATAACATCGAGATTCTATATATTTGAGCTTTCTCGGTGAAATTTCGGGCATAATTAACACTGAGATCTATATATTTGAGCTCTCGGTGAAATCCTGGGCATAATTAACACGAAATTCATCTTTCTAGGTAGAATCTTGAGCAGGATTACCACCGAGATTCAGTATATATCCCAAATCTTACCCAATTTTTTCAAAAAATTGTATCTTTCACAAAATTTAAAAATGTTGAATCAATTTGAAAATTTTATTTTGATCATTGTAAAACTCATTTGAAATTTTGGAAATTCATATAATTGTGAAAATATAAATTATGCTAAATATTTGAAAAATTACATAATAATTTGATATTATATTTAGTAAACATAACCGAATTTGGAGAAAACTTGAAAATAATATAAGATTTAGGAATATTACATTAAAAAAAAAATAACAAATTTCAGTGCGTAATCAGGTGTACCAAGAAGGTCCAAAACAATAGATAAGTTAGAAAAAATTGATTTTTAACTAATTCTTGATAGTCGATCTCGTCTGAGATGGACCGAGAAAAACTATTTTTACTAGTTTTCAAAAAGCGTGCTAGTTTTATAAGGTGAAAACCTAAACATGCTATTTCTAACAATGTTCTCGTTTAGTTCTTAAGTTTTGAGTTTAGTTTCATCTAGTCCCTATATTTCAAAATGTTGTAATTTTACCATTGACATTTGAGTTTTGTTTGAATTTGGTCAATAGATTTCAAGATTTATATTTTTAACATTGATTTTTCATTAAATACTCATTTTATGTCATCTGTGTTAATGTATGTTAATAAATTTAAAATAATTAAATGAATTGTAATTAATTCAGTTTCACTATTCATCACCTTTAAAATTAAATTTAAAATTAATAAAACATTGATGTTAAACAAACCTTAAATGTCAATGGTAAAATTGTAATATTTTGAAACCTATGGATTAGATGAAATCAAATTCAAAACTTAAGACTACATGTATAACATTTTCAAACCTAAATACCAAATAGAAATTAATCCTCAAACCTAGGGACCAAAAATGTATTTTTCCCAAGAAACAATTATTGTTGGTCCTTCAGACTCTTTTATACTTATATTGTATAACAAATATTTTTTTTGAACAGATGACCCTTTTCATTCCTTAATGAGTAATGACTTACACCCCATAAACGAATGAAATTTAACTTTATGCTTACATCAGAGTGCACTACCACATTTTATAACTTATTGGGTCATTAGTCATTCAGAGGGTTGAGAAAGGATCATCCGTACAAAAATCTCTTATATAACATTGGATTCTTATGGTTGAATGGTATGTTTGGATTAAATTTGAAAAAAAAAATGTTTTTTAAAAACTCATTTTTATCTAAACAATTTTGATCAAATATGTTTTAAAAAAAAAATCTTCATGTATTTGGTAACTCTCTCTCAGATGTGCTTAGTTTGTTTGGTTTGTTATATAAAAATATTTTTAATGATGTCAAATTATTATAAATGACAACTATAAAATACTATAAACTAAGAATTTAAATAATGGTAGCAGGAGTTGGTCGTTGTCGAAGTTGGTAGAGATGGTTGTCAGAGTTGTTGGCCGAAAGTTGCCACATTTAAAGTTGGCAAAAATCCCCACGGGTACCCACCCCGATTGGTGCAAAGAATCTCCGATTTGACTGGGGATGAGATCAAACCAAGGACACAAAATGGGTTACCAACCGAAGATGGGGCGGGAATAAGCCCGACCATGCCTCGAAGATTTCTTATTAATAGAGGGTTTTCAAAAATAGAAAAATAAGGGAAAATGTTCACACAAAATAACAAAACTTAATCATCTCCCCCCCCCCTCCTCCTCCTCCTCCTTCTTCTATGGTTCAATCTCGGTCTCTCTCTCTAACTCATGTACTCTAACGTCCAGTAGCCACCGCACTCATGCCCAACCATCGATCCATCGCTTGTTTTGATCTACATCACAAATCTGGTTATACGTTGCCATCGGTGTCGATTTTTCTCTCTCTACTTGATTCACTCTCTCTCTTCCTCTAACTTTTGAATACGTGCAACCCAATCCTTATTGTCGTTATCTTGTCGCCACCAGCTCTAGAGTTTGCCAAATTTTTTGCCGTTAGATGTAAGATTTTGGACGTTTTGGGTTAATTTTGTTTGGTTCTTAAACACCCATTAAGTTTTGGTGTTAAAATTGATTTATTTATAAAGTTAGATGCTAGATTTGAGTTTTGTTGCTTTTAGATAGTTGTAAATAGTTTTTGCTCTTTTTGTAAATAGTTTGACATTTTTTCTATATGTAAAAATTTGTCTTATTAATATTTTACTTTCTATTATTATTTTAATATATATAACTATAGAGACCAGGATTGAATCTTGTTGCAGCGGAAGCATTCTTGTTAGAGATCGGCTTGCATTCCGCGATTCAAATTTTCGTTAAACAAAATCGTTATACAAGACGAAATAGATAAACACGTAAATTAACATGCATTAGGGAAAAGATTAGAATGATTCTTACTTTTGTAGATTCCTCAAGTACCACGAATAATCCTCTCCAAGGTTCCAACGAACGAATCTCCAAACAGTCTTGATCACGAACAATTCCTTGAGCAATCTCGAACACTACCATGAGAGTTACCTCGTTATTCTCTGGGATTCCAATAGAGGAACATGTGGTATCCAACTATTGGGAGAGGGAGAGGAGAAAAGTGTTTTGGAGAATTGAGAGGATTTATGGCTTAGAGAAAATTATGCACAATAACACTAAGGAATTGTGTATTGATGTGTGTTGTCAAAGAGCCATAGGGAGGTCTTTATATAGAGAAGAGCCAAGCATCTTTCCTAATATATTTTCCTTTTCTATAATTAATTAAATAACATTTATTTAATTAATTAGCCCATTTAATTAAATAACACTTATTTAATCAAATAGCTCAATTAAATAATACTTATTTAATTTTTGTTTTGCATAATAATTAAATAACTACTTATACATTAAACTCAATTTAATGTATACATTTAATTGTCATATACATCTCAAGTATATGTGCAAAACCTCTCTATTAATTCGCTTGAATTATTGGGTTATATGTCCTAAAACTCGCAGTTTCTAAAATTAAACATATTTTATTTGCAATAAAAAAGTATTGAGGTTTACTCAATAAAACTGTTATTGAATATGTAAATTGCACTTGTAAAAACTAACTAAGATCTATGTCTATTACATGAGTACTTGGACTTTATGTAGAGACATAAGAGAGGATCAAGTTCGAGTAGATAGTCAAAACAGTCTATAGTATACAGATAAGGTTGGATACCTTATTCTGGAAACACTATCGAATGTGACCCACTTTGTATTTAGTACAAACAATGTGATCTTGAATCATTCATGTGGAGACATGTAAGTGGAGATATACTATACAAAGAGTGTATATAAGAGCGAACCAAGAAATATTGTTTATTGTTTAAGATTGACTATTTCAAAGCGATGACCTAGGTAACTTGACCTTAATCCTGAGTTAACTATGAACTCCTGTTTATTCGAGATTATCCTTAGATTTTCATGGGTGAGGGTTGGCTTAACTGCACCAACTCAATAAGTCTCCCATTTTAGGGGTAAGACCAGGTAGCTAGGGACATAAAGTGTAAGACGGAATTCACTCTTACTTGCTTTTAGGGATAGTAGAGAGGTTGTTCCCTTAATGTTGACTTTGGATCTTGAACAAGGGACCTCACTCTCACATTGGCCTGAGAGGGACTCAGTTTGGTAATTAGATCACAAACCAATTGTTCATTAGAGTATCAGTAAGACTTAAGAAGCAATATGTAATCTCAGAGGCAAAATAACTTTTGACCTAGCCATTATTACGAACAACCTGTGAAGGGTCGACTTACTGATTCTAGTTAAATCAAATAGACAGAAATATATCTTCAGTGAGGGGAGTGCAATTGTTGGATTTTAATGGAGTGACCCGGTAGTTAACGAATGTTGATTAATTCAGTTTAAAGAGTTTAGGCAATTAATCTCGGATCGTTGAAGTCCATGATTTGTAGGTCCATTAGGTCCCCCTACTAGCTCACAAACAGATTAAATCTTAGAATAACTGTTGGGATGGTGTTCTAATTCTCTCGGAGTCTCGTAGTTTGTAAACTTTGTACACATTGTTATTAATAAAATAAGAGTTATTTGCATTTACTCATATCCAATAAACAAAGATCCGTGATTATTTTATGTAAACTTAAGCATGTATATGAGATAAACAAGTGGATCATGCCTTAAGTGATAACGTAAAAGGTTTTTAGTATAAGGATAAATAAGGGATGTCTTATCCTAGTGACACTACGGATACGACCCGCTTTGTAGAGGTTTACAAGTGTTGTGAACTACTACAGATGGTCTGATCCTGACCATTCATGTGGAGACATGCGAGCGGGGGTGTCCTATACAAAGAGTTTGTATAAGATCGGACCACGAGATGATTAGTCTCTTTATATAACGCCATTGATAATTGAGACTTACATCTCACTAAAACAACCATAGGTGACATGACTTTAATTCTGAGTGTTTTAGTAAACCTGCCTATAAGGGCGGTCCCTTGATTAGTATGGGTGAGAATAGCCAGATTGCCAACTCAACAAGCCTACCTTTTTAGGGATTCGTCAGATTGGGGAGCTGAGAACTCAGTTACACGAGACGGAATTCACTCATTCCCCGAAGCAGAGGTAAGTAGATAGATTGCTCCCTTAAGGGCTGATTCCGAGTCTTGAACATAGTGGCCACACCCTCTCTTTTGAAGAGAGAACCCAGTCATAGTAGGACTATGACTTATTATTCAATAAAGGAAACAGTGGTACTTAAGGAGTTAGATGTAACTGTTGGGGTTGATGCTCTAAAGTTTTGTGTCTTGTAGTTTGTAAACAGTTTGTACGAACGCTTGTGATGTATAATATATAATATTTACTTCACTTCTTGATTTTGCTCATCTGAATGTTTTATTTGCTTTACCATAAACCAATAAACTAAAATCTCTGGTTGTCTTTATGTAACTTAAGCATGTATGTGGGGACATCTGGATCATATCTTAAGAGATAACCAAAATGATCTGTAGTATATGGATATAGGAGGAAAACCTTATCCTGGTAACGCTACGGATGCGACTCGCTTTGTGGAATAGTTACAAGTGTTGTGACTTATCACAGATGGTTTGATCCTGATCATTCGTGTAGGAGACATGCGAGCGGGGGCATCCTATACAAAGAGTTTGTATAAGACCTAACCACAAAGTGTTAACGTCTCGTTATATAACACCGTTCATGATAGAGACTTCACTTCACTAGGATGACCATAGGTAATATGACCTCAATCCTGAGTGAGTTGGGAACTCTTGCCATTGAGGACAGTCCTTTGATTTGCATGGATGCGAGTGGCTAGGCCGCCGACTCAAACCTACCACTTTGGGGATTCGTTTGATTTGGGAGCTAGGAACTCGGATACACAAGATGGAATTCACTCCTTCTCCGAAGCAGAGGCAAGTAGATGGATAGCTCCCTTAAGAGTGATTTTATGGCTTGAACGATGTGGTGCTACACACCTTCTCTTGGCCCGAGAGGTGTTCACACATAGTTGAACTATGTTGTATTGTTCATTAAAGGGATCAGTGGTACTTAAGAAGTGAGATGTAACTATAGGGACAAAACAGTAAATTGGCCTAGTTGTTCTTAGAGCATCTGTCAAGTGTTATCGTACTCATAATTGGTTATAACTAATGGACACAGAAATATATCTGTGGTAAGAAGAGTTCAGCTATTGATCTTTAGTGGAATGCCTAGCAGTTAACAGATGGTGGATCTCGTAACTAAAGAGTTTAGTTAGCTATTCACGTACCATTGGAGCTTCAAGCCATAGGTCCATAAGGTTCCCTTGGTAGCTTGGATAAAAGTTGAGAATAAGTTTTTGGGTCAGTTTGAAATGTTCAAATTGACAAGAGGGAGTTCGATTATATATAATATAATTGAACTAGTTAATTATATATGATATGATTGACTAAATGTATGAGATACATTATTTAGGAGGAAATTGGATATAAATATGATTTATATCAAATAGAGGAGAAAACACTATAGTAGATATATGATATCAAACTATAGGTTAAGAATATAATATGATTAAATTCATTAATTGATTAATTGGGCAGTTATGTGATAATTAGCTGAGTTTTTCTCCGGATTCGTGTGATAGTGGGAAGTTCGATTAAGTTTTTGTAACTGAAGAATAAAAATGAAAATGGTTTTCATTTTGTAAAGAAAAGATCTGAAAATTCGCTCACGGTGTGAAAGTATATGATTGCTTAGTGTTGAGAGCCTATATGATAGCGCCCGTCTTCCTAAACGACCGCACACCCGCGTACTAAACAATCGCTTAGCGTGCCAAGTGGAACTAAATGATCACTTACCTTTTGATAGACGACCACTTAGCTATACCTACATGATCGTGTACCCCGATCTAAATGATCAAGTACACCCGACTATACGATAGTTTTTTACTATTTCCCACTTGCTTATTCTTTATACACGATCGTTTTTCCTCCCCCGACCAATTCCATCAAAGTCCACCCTTTGGATTCTCACTCCGAGAATATCGAGGGTTTCGAGTGGTGGTGTCGTCCCCGATTGCTTTGTGTTCGTGTGTTGCTAATTGTGTAGACGACCGTGCTGATGCTAGATGACTACTTACTGGACAAGAAGGAACGAGAGGAGTTCGCTTCCGTTGGACCGAGTTCTTGTGAAGATTGTCTTTAACTGGTAAGTCTCTCGGTCTTTTGTATTTATTTGTTAAAGCATGTCAGTAATTAATGTATACAATGCATATCTGTATGTTAGAATGTATGTGTGGTAATTCTACCACAATGAAATCGGAAAGATCCACTTCTGCTCATGGATGCTCTTGTTTAAGAGTTCCTTCAATTGGTATCAGAGCCAGGTTTCTGATATTCCAATTTCATTGATGCAAAGAATTGTATATACATTCTTGGTGGGTGCAACATATCTACTCTTTATTTAATAGTTAAATTTTTTGTGGATGTACAGATTAATGGAGTTTTCTGGGATGAAACCTCGGTTTGATTAATTCTTTTACATTTCAGTTAATTGTAAAGGCCCATGTGTTTTTGGGCATAATTAATGGTTATCGAGTCTGTAATTCAAATTCAGTTTGAGTTTTGAGTTGTTAGTGAAGAAGTTTGGAGCAAGGGTTATTGTTCTTTGATGCGTGGAAATTGGAAGTCAATTTTACTCGACAACCAACTTCCCTTGGACGCATTATGTGATGCATGTTCCTAAAATATGCGTTGATAGCCATGCGTCGATGGTCATGCGTTGGAATGAAAATTGCGCTAACGAATGTATGCAATGACCATGCATCCTGCCACAAGTTTTCTTGTGTTCACGCCAAGTATAACAAGAACGCAAGTTTCTCGAGTAATCCGAAGTCGAACACAGGGACTTGTAACTATATGTTTGTAGTGATTGTGCATGCAGGGGTATAAATAAAAGAATGAAGGGGATGTTGCTATGTTAATCCTACTCCTATTCCTATTTATCAGACAACGCAATGAGAATATGCATGAAAGGTAGAAATGTGACAAACCTTGACATGAAATAAATGAATGGGAAAATAGATAAAATGTGGAGATTTTTTCATTGCAACCCTTAAGAGTGACCGCAAGGGAACCTTAGTCAGCGTCAGACTATGCAATCATGTTACAACCATACACGGCAAGTCAATTTCCAATGGAAATGCGGTGCTCTTAATTCTAGGACGCATGTGTTGAACGCAAAATGTCCATAGAGCTTATTCCTAAGTCTACTCTTGTCCTATGCGATGATGCAAAATGCATGAAAGCAAGGTGACCGCATTTAATCCTATCCTATCTTTAGGATGCATGCGATGCGTTAACAACAAATAGTGCTCATTCCTAAGTGCCTATCTCTGGTATTATGTGTTCTAATCTTGCTCTCCTAAGCCTAGATTCTGACTTGACCTTCCCAAGCCTAGATCCTGTCCTTAGACTACCCTCCCGAGTATCCCTAATAGATGAATGAAGCATACATAATACAAGACAATCGCATATACTTCGCTGACCTACGGTTTTTACTATCCCTAGTGAACAACACATACATTACTTAATGCGACCAACTACTTACCCTCTCGGGCAGTTGATTGTTGTTGACTTCACTCATAGACAAGCAATGCGTTAGCCTATAGACAGGCATTGTAGCAGCTTCATACTAAGAAAATAAGGTTACTCACATACTCGCACAACGCATACCTCTCGGTAGTTGCTACATGCTTCATATCCCTAATCCACATGACCAAGTATGCAATACCTAAGCAATCCCACTAAGTGTTGCAATGAAGTAAAGATGCTAAGCAAGAAGATGGAGATGAATTTGAAGGAAAAGAGAAATGCATTGAAAACACATTGTATTAATTTCTTAATTCAAAATGTCATACAATACAATATAGAAAAAGAAAGGAAAAGAAATGACCGGCTGGGAGCAAAACTTTGCTTCCAGCGGATGTGCGTCAAGTCTACCGGTGGTGCCATGGATGGGTGGAGGAGTTGACTCTCTCGAGATCTAACTCCGGTCGAAGGCTCCCGTCGTCACTTGGAATGGATGAAGGAGGTGAAGAACTCTCAACCATTTTCTCACGTATTTTGTCTGGATCGTGGGGAAAATCCCCAGTTAAGGGACAATCTCCGAATCCAAGGATCCTCCCCGAATGATTTGAATTTCTGCTCATCGGCTTCTATTTATAGAGTTTGGATCGCCGACAGCATTAATTGGACTGCTCTGAGTCTTATGTTCGGCGCGTTAGTCCTTTCTGAACCTCTGCCACCAACGGCGCGGTAGGTGAAATGTCAGCATCAGCTTTAGATTTTCTCGAGGTAGATGCATTGATACGTTCATTCTGCCTACCTTGCGTTGATCCCATTAGTTGCATTGTCACACAACCGCAATCATTCAATGACCGCATTCACTTAACACCACAACTCTACATGATGACCGCAATCGCTTGACGAGCGCAACTCCCATGCGATAGACACATACGGCTAATTACCACAACATCCATGCGTTGATCGATGCATTTGCCTTGCGATAGAGTGTTTCTCCACATGCGATCGTTTATGCGATGGTCCAGTTTTCGCGTTTGCGTTCATTTCCTGCATTGGCTACAAAAATAGAACATTGAACGCATAATTAATGCAAAGTAATGGGTTAGCTGAGATTCGATATGCTGATCGACGTAAACTCTTTTTTCTCATGAATTCCTAGCACGATCGACGTAATTTCTGCCTAATAACCTTCATAATTCTAAGTAAAAGGACTAAGATGGCATGCATTTGTTCATGTCATCATTCTTCGAAGAAGAAGACGATCAAGAGTTGGTTGGGTCGTGTAGACGATTGGGTAGGCAATTACTGAGTATCGGATGCTCGGATGTCGTTTAACGCGCGCCCGCACTAGACGATCATTTAGTTCAGCAAGTTTCATCGCTTAGTACCTAACTAAACGATCGCAGAGCAAATCGCGTGGTAAATCGTTTATCTTTTGCCGTGTTAAGTGATCGCCTAGATGATCAAGCTTCGCAGCCTCGTTGTCGTCTAAGCGATCATTTAGCTTTTCACGCTATCATCTAGTGTGCGCTAAGCAATCATTTACCTAGAAGCATTTACTAAACGATGGAGCTTCACCCGGTGGTTCAAGAACCGGTTTACCTATGTTTGCTCGATGAAAAATGTAATAGATAGAATTTTTTTTTTTCATTCCGGTTTTGTAAAGGTTCATCTTGGTCCATTAATCTTTGGTTTAATACTTAAGATGTATGTTTATTTATATGTCATATGGTACGCATATATAGAAAATCCCACCTTAGGTTATGCATTGGTCATGCATCATCTCTTTATTATAAATGTTATAATTTAGAGAAGCATGATTTAATTACGTAAGAGCATGCTCATGCATCATATACCATAAGAGTTATATTTATGCATGCATAAAAAGTATTGACATGCATCATCTTTATATTATAATTGTTATAGTATGAGGATGTATGGAAAGCATGTTTGCTTGGTTATTACATGTATATAAAAGTTATGTATAGTAATGACCGAACATTGCATGAAGCATGACATATAGGTTATTTTATAAGTGTTATAAATACCTCGTTGTGTGGCAATGTTTTAGTTGTTTCTTTTTAAAGGTTAAAGAGAAATTATATCTAAAAACAATAAGAAAGACATGCATGCTCACTTAGGTTTAATTCATGGTTTTAAAATGTTTAAAACTTGGATGACATAGACCTAAGAACACGGTTCTAATATGATTAGCAACCCTTAGGCTTTAATCTTTTAATCAGTTTAATATGGATTAAATTGACTAATAAAAAGTTAAAGTGTAGCAAATCTATTTAAAAGGGACCTTTTGTCTAAGGCGGGTTCTGTCTAGGCTGGGGTATTTAAGTTGATGGAAACGTAACACCCCTACCTGAGAACCATCCTGGAAAGGTGAATTAGATAGATTTGATGCATGCATGCATGTTCATGATAGTCTATTAAAGTGTTTAAATGTGACTACTTGAACTTGTTCATATTTCATAGACAAAAGTTGTTTATGAGCGAACTTAAAAAGGTGACTTAGACTAAAATCAGTAGCCGAATTGTCTAGGTTAATGAACCCCTAGGTAGAACATTCAGTGGGAGGTACTTGGGGCATATGTGCTTTATTTAATCCTTTCACGTTTTCCTATATAGTCCACACCTAAGATCTACCATCAACCTCGTGGCACCCTGGGAGTGTCCCCCTAAAGGATAGTGTTTAGGTAGGTCAATATCAAGGTGGATGGAGAGAATCTTCATAGTAAGTTGGAGCGGGAAGTGCAACAGCATATCTCACGGTCTCCCTCGTTGGACTGAATAAAGTTTATGTGCATCGACTCGAGGCACCCTGCGAATGTTCCCCTATAGGATGACAGTTTTGCGCGTTTCTTTATTTGATCTCCTGAAAGAGGGTAAGGTTACTTAGTCTCTTGTCCTAATCTGTTTCTTCCCTACGATGGGCTCATTAAGGCAGGACTCTGGCGCCGAAAGTGAGGGGTTACACTTATGCAAAATTGTTAAGGGTTAACAATTATGGACCAAATAAATGGTGGCTGTTAGGTTCAGTTCCAAGAGTTGGTTCTACCTGATGGTTGAGAATGTCTCATCCTAGTGAAGAGGCGTCTAATCACCCCACCAGTGACATTTATCCTGGCACACTAGGGCATCATTACAAAATATAAGTCTTACACTTAGGGTATTTGAAACTGTTTTGCTAAAATTATTGGTTAAAATTTGGTTTAGCAAAATCTTATAAAAGTTTGTTCATTTTTCAGCAACAAGTTTTTTGAAATGACTACAGCCACAATAGCTTTGCTTAAAGCCGAAAAACTTACTAGAGACAATTTTTCAACATGGAAACACATGATCATGACTATTTTAATCATCGAGGATCTCATGTTTGTTTTTACAAAGGCCTGTCCTCCTATTCCAGCTCCCAATGTCGCGCGAAATGTTCGGGAGGCATACGAGCGATGGAATGGGCAAATGAGAAGGCTCGAGCCTATATCTTGGCAAGTCTTGATGACGTCTTGGCCAAGAAGCACGACCCCTTGGTTTCAGTGCGTGAGATCATGGAGTCCCTACAGGGGATGTTTGGACAACTGTCTGAACAACTCAAGCACGAGGCTCTTAAGTATATATTCAACTCTAAGATGGAGGAAGACACCTCTGTTCGTGAACATGTGCTTAACATGATGGTCCACTTCAATGTGGCGGAGTTGAATGGGTCTACTATCGATGAGGGCAGTCAGGTTAGCATAATCATGCATTCTTTGCCGGAGAGTTTCCTGCACTTTGCTAGCAATGTGATTCTTAAAAAAGTGAAATACACTCTTACAACTCTCCTCAATGAATTGTAGACATTCCAATCTTTACTGAAAATTAAGGAGAGGAAAAAGGTTGAGAAAAATGTTGCTTCATCCTCAAGAACGTTCCATCGAGATTCGACCTCAAGAACGAAGTCTTCACCTTTTACTTCTAACTCTACAAAGGGGAAGAAGAAGAAAGGGCAAAGGAAAGGTGCCTATTAACTCGCCACCTGTTGCCCCGAGAAGGCGTCCGCCGTCGATTGAAAAGGGAAAATGTTTCCACTGTAATCAGGATGGGCATTGGAACTGAAATTGTCCTCGCTGGCTAAAGGAAATGAAGGCTACCAAGGCTAAAGCCAAGACAGATAAAGGTAAATATGATTTACTTGTACATGAAACATGTTTAGTGGTGAATGATGATTCTTACTGGATAATTGATTCGGGTGCCACTAATCACGTTTGTTCTTCTTTTCAAGGGATTAGATCCTGGCAACAGCTGGAGGCTGGTGAGATGACGATGCGAGTAGGCACGAGCACGTCGTCTCAGCTGTGGCAATGGGAGGGATCCAATTATCTTTACAAAATAGGTTTCTAGGTTTAAATGATGTATATGTTGTTCCTGAACTTCAGAGGAACCTTATTTCTTTAAAGTGTCTGTTGCAATGTAAATATACGCTTTCTTTTAATGTGGGCAAAGTGTTTATTCATATAGATGATGTTAATATTTGTACAACTTATTTGGAAAGTAACTTGTATGTGTTAAGACCGTTAGCCTTAAGTTCCCTCCATAACACCGAGTTGTTTAAAACTGTTGTAACACAATCTAAACGTCAACGAATTTCTCCAAGAGAAATTGCCCAACTTTGATACCTTTGATTAGGGCACATCAATCTCAATAGGATTGAGAGATTGGTGAAGAATGGACTTCTAAATGAGTTAAAAAAAAAATCTTTACCGTTGTGCGAATCTTGCCTTAAGGGTAAGATGACTAAAAGACCTTTTACTGGAAAAGGTTATCGAGCCAAAGAGCCTCTTGAGTTAGTACATTCTGACCTCTGTGGTCCTATGAATGTTCGAGCCCGAGGTGGCTATGAGTATTTTATCAGTTTTACTGATGATTACTCTAGGTATGGGTATGTTTATCTAATGCAACAGAAGTCTGAATCCTTTGAAAAGTTCAAAGAGTTCAAGGCTAAGTTGAAAACACATTGGATAGACGAATTAAAACACTTCGATCAGATCGAAGTGGAGAGTTTTTGGACTCGGCATTCTAGGACGACTTGATAGAATATGGAATCGTTTCCCAACTCTCAACATCGAGTACACCTCAGCAGAATGGTGTAGTGGAAAGGAGAAATAGAACCTTGTTGGACATGGTTCGTACGATGATGAGTTATGCTTCCTTACCGGACTCGTTTTGGGGTTTCGCAGTGGTGACTGCGGTTTACATACTCAACTGTGTTCCTTCCTAGAGTGTTGCGAGAACACCTCTGGATTGTGGAACGGGCGTAAAGCTAGTTTATGTCACTTTCGTATTTGAGGTTGCTCTACACATGTGCTTGAGGCAAATCCCAAGAAGTTGGAACCACGGTCGAGGTTATACCTCTTTGTAGGCTACCCCAAAGATACACGAGAGGGTTATTTTTATGATCCATTGGAAAATATGGTGTTTATTTCCACGAACGCTACTTTCCTGGAGGAAGATCATATCAGGGAGCACAATCCACGTAGTAAAGTCGTATTGCGTGAGCTTTCCAATGAAATTACTGAAACTTCAATAAGAGTTATTGAAGAGCCTGCTTCATCAGTAAGAGTTATTGATGGTAGTTCATCTAATAAGTCGGTTCTACCTCAAGAGTTGACGGAACCTCGATGTAGTGGGAGGGTTGCGAACCCGCCTGTTCCATGTCTGGGTTTCACATAAATCCTTGCTATGGTAGTAGATGGTGATGTTGAGGATCCATTGTCTTATCAGAAAGAAATGGAGGATGTAGACCAAGATGAATGGGTCAAGGCCATGGATCTCGAGATGGAGTTTATGTACTTCAACTCAGTATGGGATCTTGTAGATCAGCCTGATGGGGTAAGACCTAAAGGTTTTTAATGGACCTACAAATGCAAACGGGGCACTGATGGGAAAGTACAAACCTTCAATGCTCGACTTGTGGCAAAGGGTTATACCCAGGTAGAGGGAGTCGACTATGAGGAGACTTTCTCGCCTGTTGCCATGTTAAAGTTGATTTTCATCCTCCTGCTGAATAATTATGAGATCTGTTGCCATTGCAGCTTATTATAATTATGAGATCTGGCAAATGGACGTCAAGACGACCTTTCTGAATGACAATCTTGAGGAGACCATTTACATGGTGCAACCCGAGGGATTCATAGCCAAGGTAAAGAGCAAAATGTTTGCAAGCTGAATCGGTCAATTTATGGGCTGAAACAAGCATCTAGATCTTGGAACGTACGGTTTGATACTGCGATCAAATCGTATGGCTCTGACCAGAACGTTGTGTCTACAAGAAGATCATCAACACTTCAGTAGTTTTCTAGTGCTGTATGTAGACAATATACTACTCATTGGGAATGATGTAGGTCTACTAATTGCAGTTAAGAACTGGCTAGTGACCCAATTTCAAATGAAATATTTGGGAGAGGCTCAGTTTGTTTTGGATATACAGATATTTCGGGATCGTAAGAATAAAGTCCTAGCACTGTCTCAGGCATCGTACATTGACAAGATGTTGCTCAAGTACTCGATGCAGGATTCCAAGAGGGGCCTACTGCTGTTCAGGCGTGGAGTCACTTTGTCTAAGGACATGTGTCCTAAGACGCCTCAAGAGGTTGAGGAAATGAGACGGGTCCCATATACATCTGCAATTGGCAATTTAATGTACGCAATGCTCTGTACTAGCAGACATTTGCTACACTATGGGCATAGTCAATAGGTGTCAGTCTAACCCAGGCCAAGGTCACTAGACAGCAGTGAAGAATATCCTCAAGTATCTTCGGAGAATGAGAGACTACATGCTCGTGTATGGATCTAGGGATTTGATCCTTACTGGATACACAAATTCAGGCTTTCAGACTGATAGGGACTCTCGCAAGTCCACGTCAGAGTCAGTCTTTACTCTGAATGAAGAAGCTATAGTGTGAGGAAGAACTAAGCAGGGGTACATCACCGACTCCACTATGGAAACGGAGTACGTAGCGGCTTGCAAAGCTGCTAAGAAGGCCATCTGGCTCAGGAAGTTCTTGACAGAAGTAAAAGTTGTTCTAGATATGTCTAGGCCAATCACCCTCTATTGTGACAATAGTGGGGCAGTGGCAAACTCCAAGGAGCCTAGAAGTCACAGGCGCGACAAACACTTAGAGTGGAAGTATCACCTGATCCGTGAGATAGTGCACCGAAGGGACGTGATCGTCATGAAGATCGCTTATGTTGCTGACCCGTTTATGAAAGCTCTCACAGCTATAATGTTTGAGGGTCACCTTCAGAGCATGGGTCTACAGGATCGCCCGCGGCAGGACTAGGGCAAGTAGGAGATTTTTTTTTGTACTGCGCTTTTATGCCTTAGTTTATTGTTTTGTACTTGTTTATGTAGTCCTCACTTCGCTTTAGGACAAGTGGGAGATTGTTGGGGTTGATGCTCTAAAGTCTCGTGTCCTGTAGTTTGTAAACAGTTTGTACAAATGCTTGTGATGTATAATATATGATATTTACTTTACTTCTTGATTTTGCTCATCTGAATGTTTTATTTGCTTTACCACAAACCAATAAACTAAAATCCTTGGTTGTCTTTATGTAACTTAAGCATGTATGTGGTGACGTACAAGTAGATCATGTCTTAAGAGATAACTAAAAGTGTCTGTAGTATATGGATATAGAAGGAAAACTTTATCCTGGTAACACTACGGATGCGGCCCACTTTGTGGAATAGTTACAAGTGTTGTGACTTGTCACAGATGGTTTGATCCTGATCATTCATGTAGGGGACATGTGAGCGGGGGTGTTATATATAAAGAGTTTGTATAAGACCTGACCACGGAGTGTTAACGTCTCGTTATATACCAACGTTCATGACAGAGACTTCACTTCACTAGGATGACCATAGGTAACATGACCTCAATCCTGAGTGAGTTGGGGACTCCTGCCATTGAGGGCAGTCCTTTGATTTGTATGGGTACGAGTGGCAAGGCCACCGACTCAAACCTACCACTTTGGGGATTCGTCTGATTTTGGAGTTGAGAACTTGGCTACACGAGATGTAATTCACTCATTCTTTGAAGCAGGGGCAAGTACATAGATAACTCCCTTAACGGCTGATTCCAGGGCTTGAACGATGTGGCGCCACATACATTCTCTTGGCCCGAGAGGTGTTTACACATAGTTGGACTATGTTGTATTGTTCATTAGAGAGATCAGTGGTACTTAAGGAGTGAGATGTAACTACAAGGGCAAAAATGATAATTTGGCTCAATTGTACTTATGAGCATCTGTCAAGGGTTATTGTACTCATGATTGGTTATATCCAATAGACACAGAAATATATTTGTGGTAAGAAGAGTTCAGTTGTTGGTCTTTAGTGGAATGTCTGGCAGTTAACGGATGGTGGATCTCGTGGCTAAAGAGTTTAGTCAGTTATTCACGTACCATTGGAGCTTCGAGTCATAGGTTCATAAGGTCCCCTTGATAGCTTAGATAAAAGTTGAGAATTAGTTTTTGGGTGAGTTTGATATGTTCAAATTGACAAGAGGGAGTTGGATTATATATGATATAATTGAACTGGTTAATTATATATGATATGATTGACTAAATGTATGAGATAAATTATTTTGGAAGAAATTGGATATAAATATGATTTATATCAAGTAGAGTCTATAGTAGATAAATGATATCAAACTATAGGTTAAGAATATGATATGATTATATTAATTAATTAATTAATTGGGCGGTTATATGATAATTGGTTGAGTTTTTCTCCGGATTCATGCGGTAGTGGGAAGTTCGATTCAGTTCTTGTAGTGAAGAATAAAAACGAAAATAGTTTTCATTTTGTAAAAAAAAAAAAAGATCCGAAATTTTGCTCACGGTGTGAAAGTATACGATCGCTTAGCATTGAAAGCCTATACGATAGCGCCCGTCTTCTTAAACGATTGTACACTCGCGTACTAAAAGATCGCTTACGTTTTCTATATGATTGTTTAGCGTGCCGAGCGGAGCTAAACGATCGCTTACCTATACCTACACGATTGTGTACCCCGATCTAAACGATCAAGCACACCCAACTATACGATAGTCTTCTACTATCTCCCACTTGCTTGTTCGTTCTACATGATCGTTTTTCCTCCTCCCCTCTACCAATTCCATCAAAGTCTACACTTTGGATTCTCACTCCAAGAATACCGAGGCTTTGAGTGGTGGTGTCATCCCCAATTGCTTTGTGTTCGTGTGTTGTTGATCGTGTAGACGACCATGCTGTTGCTAGGCGACTACTTTCTGGACGAGAAGGAACGAGAGGAGTTCGCTTCTGTTGTATCGAATTCTTGTGAAGATTGTCTTCAACTATAAATCTCTCAGTCTTTTGTATTTATTTGTTAAAGCATGCCAGTAATTAATGTATACAATCCATATCTGTATGTTAGAATGTATGTGTGGTAATTTTGTCACAATGAAATCGGAAAGATCCGCTTCCACTCATGGATACTTTTGTTTAAGAGTTTCTTTAGTAACTATAGGGAAAAAAGGGTAAATTGGCTCAACTGTACTTATGAGCGATTTGTGTAGGGTTATTGCACTGTTGATTAGTTGATATAGACTTAGAAATATATCTGTAGTGAGAAAAGCGCAGCTGTCGGTCTTTAGTGGAGAGCCCGGCAGTAAACAGATGGTGGATCTTGTGACTAAACAGTTTAGTCAATTATTCACGTACCGTTGGAGCTTCAAGTTACAGGTCCATAAGGTCCCCTTGGCAGCTCAATAGGTTTAAGTTGAGAATAAGTTATTAGGGTTGATTTGAAGTGTTCAAATTAACAAAAGGAAATTCAATTATATATGATATAATTGGTATGATGTTGAGATACATCAAGTGGAGAAATTAATGTAAATATAATTTACATTAAGTACCATAAAATAGAAAAAGAACTATGGTTTATATGTTTCATAAGATGAAATATTAAAACTATAGGTTATAAATATAATATGGCAAGTTGGTTATCATATTTATTTATAATATATTAACTATATGATAATTAATTTCTTTTTCTCTAATAACCGATTGGTGGTTTTGTGGTAACCGTGAGATAGAAGAAAAATGGTTATCCTAAAATTAGTAGTTGCCTCATTCGGAAAGTACTCATGGATAAGCTATCAAGTGAAAGAGTTTCACTAAGCGATAGCATTGAAAGACTACACGATCAGCTAAGCGATCGCTTACCTTTGACTATGCGATAGTCATTCAGTTGATTGTTGTTTGCGATCGAGTAGCTAAATCTATACGGTAGGCTATCGGTTGATAACGGGCAGAAATGCACGTTATCATAGTGCTAAGTTCTTAAACAATGTTGGCTTGCGTTGATAAAATATGTTCAATTGCGCCCAAAAAGCATCAAATTTATAATATTGCGATCGCATACGTTCATCGCATAGAAACAGTTGATTTTTATGTTTATATGCCGAATATGCGTTGCAAGACAGAAATTGCAATCATAGGAAATCATTGGTCGAGCGCAGCATTACCGCAAGGCTTTGCGGTGATTGTTTTCGCAAACATTTGCTCAAGAAGGATTGCCACAACCTGGTCAGTGCAACTTGGTGGGCGCATCTGGGTGAAAGGCATAATTAATCATGATGGGACAGAAAGTTGATGACGGTCAAATCCGAATTAAGCTGACAGCCGCTAACAATAACAAGTACATTCAGCTTTTCGGTGATAAATATTGGGCGTATCAGTCGAGAATTAAAGTCATCCTATCTGAGCAATCATAAGAGAGAAGTCGCCTTCACCCCGAAGCTCTATAAATACCAGAGACATTCTTTAGAAAAAGGGTTAACCAGTTCACCAGTTAGAAAATTCACAAGCTCAACACGTCTTTGTCCATAGTTTTTCCTTTTTATTTTAAGGCGGAGCAAGAGAAGAGTAAAGATGTCAGAGATCGCTCAGGGCAACTCGAGAGAGAACCATGAGGCGTAAAAGCAAAGAGCGGGTCGATTCTCGTGAGAGCTCTTTATTCTATACTTGCATTATTATTTTGTACTTCATCTTTATATTTATACAATGGAAGTTCTTATTCTATATCTGTTCACTCTCTTAGTACGCGTGAGTAGCTAAACTAGTCGAATGGGTTGAGAAGAACTAAGCTAACATGACCTAGGATCGTCAACGCATGCGATTGTCTTGTTTTATATTGTGCCCAACACCCCTTTAGAGCTACTCAAGAGAGAGTCTAAGGAAAGAATCTAATGACTCGAGAGAGCTAGGTTAGAATCTAGACTCGAGAGAGCGAGATTAGAACTGCATACACAAGAGATAGGGACTTAGAGATAAGCTCTGCTTGTCAATACTGCATCGCATTCACTCTAGAGATAGGTATGATATTATGTGGTCACATATTTGTGTGGGTGTAATTTTGTCATCGCATATATCGCATGCGTTCTAGCTTTAGAAGCTGTGGCATTCACACCGAGAGGTGGTTTACTGTTGTATGCATGTTGCATGATCTCATAGCATGAACACATCTTAGGAAGTGTTAGCCGAAACTTTTCTCAACCCGTTCACCGCATACTCATCGCATCTTCCGTTTATTCAACTCTTTTCAAACTCCGCCGTATTTGTTTATTTTTCATTACCGCAATCAACAACAAACCAACAATTAATTGAGTTATCGATTACCGCAAAGTTTTCTAACAATTAATTGAGTTATCGATTACCGCAAAGTTTTCTAAAAATTACCACCGCAACCTATTTTCCCAAGTCCCTGAGTTTGACCCTGAACTTACCAGGAAACTCAGTGGGGTTTACACTTGGATTTTGTTTAGAAAATTTGAGTGCTCAACACAACGCCATCAATGCATTTCATCCATAATTCACATCATAAAATAACGCATCACCGGTTACTAAACAATCGAGCACATTGTTTATACGATAGACAATGTCTTATCTCCCACTTACTTGATCGTCTACTCGATTGTAGACCTTTAGTCTCTTCCTTAAGCCAAGATCATGCAGAGCCCACAACTTCTGGATTCTCACACCGAGAATACCAAGGTAACCATTGTGGTAGTGTCCTGACTCTTTTCTTTGGGTTTGTGGATGCCATATTCACTGTGTTCATATTGTTCCGGTCGTTGCGTTTGAGTGTTGATGTTCTTGGACGCTTGGAGACTGATCGAGGGATTCGTGAAGAATGATTCTTCAAAAGTATGCATCCTCTATCCATTGTATCATCGTTTAGCATGCTATAATTTTGTGTTGTGCATGATCTACTAGTTTTCGTTTAGATTGTAATTGATTGTGTTCGTTCAAATAGAATTTGGAACGATCCCTTCTGCTGCTCATAGAAATCCTAGTGTTTGATTTCCTTCAATAACATGATGAGAAATTTTGAAATGTTCAAATTTGAATTAAAGGAATTTTTTAATTATATATGATATAATTTTACGTTTAATTATCTAATTAGACGAAATTGGAGAAGTAGAGAATATTTAAATATGATTTAAATATTAATTACATGAATAGGGATT
This sequence comes from Benincasa hispida, assembly GCF_027475165.1. Taxonomy (NCBI): domain Eukaryota; kingdom Viridiplantae; phylum Streptophyta; class Magnoliopsida; order Cucurbitales; family Cucurbitaceae; genus Benincasa; species Benincasa hispida. The sequence continues at coordinate 60,018,490 of NC_143485.1, forward strand.
CATGATGAGAAAATTGGTGTTTAATTAATTTAATAATTTATATTAAATTATTTTTAATTAATTAGATTGTTTAAGTAATTATTACAAAAATTAATTTTACATAAAATTAATTATAGAATTAATTTTATGTAAAATTAAAGAATATTAATTATTAAACTAATATTATATAAAATTATTTTCCATTTTTGAAAATTTGATTTCAAATTCTCATTAAAAATGGAAAACTATACTTAGTGGGATTTTCCCACTTTAGACACCAAAATCCCACTGTTAGATACCAAAATTTTCACTTTTTTAATTAGGATTTGGTGTCAATTTCCCATTAAATGAAGTGGTAGAGTAAGCATGCATACATAAGCATTCTAATTCCACTAATTTGAGTAACAAACATGCATATTCAGAGTTTTTTATCATTAGAGTTTCAAGTAAGAATACCTTTGATGATTTCCACAAAATCCTTGCAACCTCCACAAAATCTTTGTTCAATCTTTGTAGTAGAACCTCCTAAAGAGTCTTCTTTACTAATCTCAGATCTTAGATTGAGTGGTGAAACTTCAATTGAGAGGAAATTTGGGATGGAATTTTGGAGAGTTGAGAGAAAAAGGTTCAGCAGTTTTTCTATTCAAAATTGATTTTGCATGCATCTCAATTCAATTGATTTATGCAGTATTTAATCAAATTAAAGATGCAAAATAACTAAATGATGTTTTGACACTTCAAAATTCACTAAGTAGGTGTTAATTTAGTGGAAAAAGTGGGATAATCCCACTTTATAATTTGAAATGATCTTTAAATTTCAATTTTATTTAATTTTAATTTTCTAAATAAAATAAAATTAAATGAAATAAAATTCAATTCTAAAATTGAATTATAAATTGAAAATGATTTATTTTTAAATACAATTTATTAATTAATTAAATTAATAAATAATAATTTAATACCAAATATTAAATTAATAAAACACCTAATTCAAACATGAATCCTTATTCATGTAATCAATATTTAAATATCTGGAACTTTCCAAATCTGTTTAATTTCAATAAATTTAAACGTTAATTTTATCGAATATACCCTAATTTTAATTTGAACATTTCAAATTCACTTAATATTCTACTTTAAGGTTTAATCATTTTACGAGCTAGTAAAGAGGCCTAATGGACCTACAGATCATGAGCTTCAACGATTTGAGATTAATTGGCTATTCTCTTTAAACCGAATTAATCAATATTTGTTAACTACAGAGACATACCACTATAGCTCAGTAGTTGCACTCTCCTCACTGTAGATATATTTCTATCTACTTGATTTAACCATAATCAGTAAAATGATCCTTCGCAAGTCGTTCATATTTACAACTAGGTCAAAATTATTGTTTTACCCCTGTAATACATTTTGCTCCTTAAGTCTCCACCGATCCTCTATTGAACAATTAGTTTATGGTCCAACTACTAAACCAAATCCCTCTCTGTCATAAAAGGGTGGGGCCCCTTTGTACAAGATCAGGAGTCAGTACTCAAGGGAACAACCTATCTACTAACCCTAAAATGGGTAGGAGTGAATTTATTCTTGCAGGATTATATCCCTAGCTATCTATTTGGTCTTACCCCTAAAATGGGAGACTTATTGAGTGATGATGTTGAACCACTCTTATCTATACAGATTAAAGGATAATCCCGAATAAACAGAAATTCATGGTTAGCTCAGGATTAAGATCAAGTTACCTTAGGTCATCAATTTTGAAATATTCAGTTTTAACAGTAAACGATCGTTATAAAAAAAAAGGTGATTTTTCGTAGTCTGGTCTTATACAAACGTCTTTTGCATAGGATGCCCCCACTCACATGTCTCCACATGAATGATTTTGGGATCACATCGTTTGTATCAATATATAAAGTGGGCTGCATCCATAGTGTCTCCAGGATAAGGTACCCAACCTCATCCATATATTTATAGACCTTTTTGGCTATATACTAAAATTTGACCCTCTTTTTTGTCTCAACATAAAGTTTAAGTATTCATGTTACAACCATGGGTTTGTTTATTGGATTTTATAAAAGAATGCAATTCAATAAATCTTTATTGATAAAAACTTCAACAACAACTCTATTGTGAATAGAATATGTTTAATGTTTACAAACTGCGAGTTATAGGACATACCCAACATGAGATGCAAGCTGATATTGAACAAAATGGGCACCAAAATCATCTCAAACTCCTCACATACACAAAAAAAAAAAAAAAAAAAAAAACAATCCTCCTATATCAACAACAAACAACCAACAAACACCCCATCCCAACCCAAACCACCAAATTTACCACCCCCCCCTAACAACAACCACTACCCCCCCCCCCCCCCCCCCCCCCCCAATTATATTTATATACCCACCCCACCTTCCCAATCTAAGGTCCTAGATAATAGAAGAGAAGATCAAGTGGTGGTCTACAAGCATTTGAAGTGAAAATTCAAGTTGGATTTGAAGATTGAATAGTTCTTCAAAGGTATATCTTCAAAATCCTGTTTTTAGTTTATGAACTTGCATGTCTCTATGCTAAAATTGATGGAATTAGAGTGTTTAAGATCCTAATTGCTTTTGCCTCTTGCTTACTCTATCATGAATTAATTTGAATGTTATTCAAATATTGCTTTCCAATCATAGATCATATCCATTATTAATTAAATATTAATCTCATTAATATATAGTTTCCTCAAATTAATTTGAACAATTCAAATTATCCCTCTTAAGTATCCTCTAGTGAGCTAACGGGGGGACCTGGTGGACCTGTAGATAAGAAGTTCTAATGATATGGGATTAATTGGTTAAACTCATTAACCAAGTTTATCAATATTCGTTAATTGTGGGTACACTCCACTAAAGATCCACAACTGCACTCTTCTCACTATAGATATGTTTATGAGTCCACGAATATAGACCAATACCAGCAAGTTAGTCCTTCATGAGTGTTCGTAACTCCAACTGGGTCAAATTATCATTTTACCCTTGGGCTACCTCTGGCTCCTTGAGTACCAATGCTTCTCTAATAAACAACTTGTTTATGGTAAACCAATAAACAAAAACCTCTCTCGAGCCAATGAGAGGGTAGAGCCCTTTGTTCAAGTCTCAGAGACACCACTTAAGAGAACATTCATTTACTTACCGTCAATGAGGAAATGAGTGAATTCCATCTTGTATTATTATGTTCTCAACTCCCTACTCGATCTTGTCCCTAAAATGGTAGGCATATTGGGTCGGTTCACCCATAAAAATAAAAAGACAATCCCTCATGAACAGGAATTCATAATATACTCAGGATTAAGAATAAGTCGCTTAGGTCATCCTAATGAAATAGAAAACTAACTAATCAACTATATTACATCTAGTGGCTACTATTTCGTGATAAATAAAATTAACATGAAATGGAAAAATCAAAATCAATAAGTACTCTAATTATACTTAATTTGAGTTTAAAACATGCATTGAAACAAAATTTCAAAGAAAAGGGTATCATGAACTTCAATCTTTGATGATTTCTTCTTCCTCCCCACAAATTCAGCTTCTAAGTTGAAATTAGATCACCACTAAGATCTTCTCTACTATTCTCAAGCTCAAATTATGTGGTGGAATACTTGAATTGAAGCCAATTGGATTGAAATAGAAGAGGGTTTGCAGAGATAATTTATGCAAAGTTTTCTTTTTTTCTTTTTTTTCTTTTTTTAGAACAATCACTTGCATGATCATCAAATTGAAGTCAAGGACGTCAATTTATAACCCATCCTATGCCACTTTGGCATGAAGTGAATTTTGAATGGGAAAATCCAGTTTTGGATTTTTCCACTTTCACTTCTTTTTAATTCAATTTTAATATAATTTGATTAATTAATTTTAATTAAAAACTGACTTTTCAAAAATAAATTTTTAATTTAATTTTTATAATTTTGAATTTTCAAAAAATCCAAAATTCCAATTAATCAAATTACCATCTTGAAAAAATTTCAAAATTGAATAATTAATTAAACTAATTTATTTAACTTAATTTAATATCAAATATTAAATACTGTAATTCACTTCATCAAATATTTAAATTTTTTAAACTCTCTAATTTCATTTAATTTCTAAAGAATTAAATGTTTTAATTATATCAAATATAATTGATGAAAACCTTAATTGAATTTGAACACTTCAAATTCAAAACCCTAATTTCGAATTTGAACATTTTAAATTGGTTCAATTCACTAATCTAAGATATAAATTATGAGCTAGTAGAGGGACCTTATGAACCTATAGATCATGAGCTCCAACCATTTAAGATTAACTGGCTAAATTAGTAAGTCGATCCTATTGGGATTGATGCCTTAAATCTCTTAGGGTCCTGTAGTTTGTAAAACCTGTATGAACAAACAATTTTGTGATATATAATATGAGATATTCTATTCTCTTCAGTCTATAAAATATGAGATATTTTAGTTGCATTAACCACAAACCAATAAACTAAGATCCCTGGTTATCGTTGTGACTTAAGCATGTATGTGAAAAAAAGTACCGTTTGCACACTATTTTGCCGAAGTCCTCGGCAACAGCGTCAAAAACTTGATGCTTGATTTTATGATGTGGATTATGGATGATATGCGATGATGAGATTGCGTTGAGCACTCAAGTTTCCTCAGCGGAATCCAAGTGTAAACTTCACTGAGTTTCCTGGTAAGTCCAGAGTCGAACTCAGGGACTTGTGAAAACAGGTTGCGTCGGTAATTTTTAGGAAAACCTTGCGGTAACCAAATAAATAAATAGTTGTTGGTTTATTGTTGATTGCGTTAATGAAAAATAAACAAATGCGGTGGAGTTTGAAAAGAGTTGGTAAACAAAAGATACGATGAGTATGCGGTGAACGGGTTGAGGAGGGTTTCGGCTAACACTTCCTAGGATACGTTCATGCTTTGCGATCATGCAACATGCATACAATAGTAAACCATCTCTCGATGCGAATGCTACGGCTTCTAATGAAAGAACACATGCGATATATGTGATAAGTCTATAGGACCTACACATAAGCCTCTATTCTCATTTATGCGATGACAGAATAACACACACACACAAATAAGACGACCACATAATATCATTTCTATCTTTAGGATGCATGCGATGCAGGATGGCAAACAGAGCTTATCTCTAAGTCCCTATCTCTTGTTTATGCAGTTCTAATCTTGCTCTCTAAGGTCTAGATTCTAACCTAGCTCTCTCGAGTATTAGGTTATTTCTTCAGACTCCCTCTCTCGAGTAGCTCTAAAGGGGTATTTGGCACAGCATAACACAAGATAATAGCAAGAAATGAACTTCTAGGCCATGTTAGCTTAGTTCTTCTCAACCCATTCGACTAGTTTAGCTACTCATGCGTACTAGAAGAGTGAACAGATGTAGAATAAGAACTTCCATTGTATAAATGTAGAGATGAAATGCAAAACAACAATGCAAGAATAGAATAAAGAGCCTGGTAGCAATATTTTGCTGTCGAGGCTTTTACACTATTTTTCTACTCGTGTTCAAAAGATAATCTTGCTCTTGTGAGAGTCGACCCGCTCTCTGCTTCTACGACTCAAGGTTCTTTCTCGTGTTTCCCTGAGCGATCTCTAGCGTCACCACTCTTCTCGTGTTCAAATGAAAGGACAACTATGAACAAGACAAGCAATTCGAACATATGAATTTTCGAACTGGTGGAACGGTGAACCCCTTTTCTGAAGGATGCCTTTGGTATTTATAGAATATCCAGGGTGAACGGCGGCTTCTCTCTCATGATTGCACAGATGGGATGGCTTTAATTTTTTGATTGATGCGCCGAATATTTGTCACCGAAAAGTTGAATGTACTTGTTATTGTTAGCGGCTGTCAACTTAATTTTGATTTGACTGTTATCAGCTTTCTGTCCCATCGCGATTAATTAGCCTTTCACCCAGATGCGCTCACCATGTTGCGCTGATCAAGTTGCGGCAATCCTTCTTGAGCAAAGGTTTGGGAACACGATCACCACAAAGCCTTGTGGTAATGCTGTGCTCGACCAATGATTTCCTATGATCACAATTTTCACCTTGCATCATCGCATATTCTGCACAAAAATACAAAAATCAACTATTCTAATGCGATGAACGCATGCGACCGCAATATTATGAATTTGATGCTTTTTGGATGCAATTTAATCATGTTTTATCAACGCAATTCAACATTATTTAAGAACTTAGCACTATGATAATGTGCATTTCTGCCCATTATCACACCCCCAAATTTAAACAATGCTTGTCCTCAAGCATAAGCTAAAGATTTCTTTTAGCAAAACAACTGCAATGTTCTTTTTCTAGATTTTTCAAGGATACTTCGTTCAAATCCTATATACCAAAATTTCCTTAAGTCTTATTTAAGTTTCTTCTTAAAATGTTTCTAAGTCCTAGGGACTACAAGCTTAACCTTCAAAAGGACTTTACTAATTTCTGGAACATCGCATGATTTATTTCAAAAAGAAAAATTTTCCACCGGGGTGTTAAATGATTTTATCCTTGCACATTTCTTGACATTATTATTTTTTTCTGACCTTGAGCTGATCCAAGTGCTTTGCCTTCGTTTTGGCTTGCCACCATGTGTGTCATGCGGACATCCAACTATGAGCAATGCGCTCTTTCTCAGACTAAACTAATACCTACTTGGCAGCGGAGTTGCGGTCATTTATTTATTCGTTGATCCTGGTGATTTACTTTCGTTTTGGCTTGCCCCCACATGTGTCATGCGGACATCCAACTACGGGTAAGTTCCTTTTACAACTTAACTCTTATCAACATGAGTTTCCCATTGCGTTGACAGTGGAGCTATTATTCTCAATTTTTTTAAGAATAACAAGGTCGAAAATAAATACCTCACACCCAAATTTAAGATGCGGCAATGTCCTCATTGCCAAAAGATTGAGATAAAGCATGCAATGTTCTTAGGAAGCTTCATAAAGAGAGTTTAAGAGAAAGCTAGCAAACTCCTAACTTCTAGAAATATTTTATGAGGTGACTATCCTAGGATTAAGTTGACTCTAGTATATAGGAAAGAAATAAAAGCATGTTTTTCATCATTGAAATCATATTTAGCAAATAAACAGCATGCGGTGTCTTACTAAATTTATCTATGTCAAATGATTACAGTAATCAAAGAGGATGCGGTGATAAAAATTTTAAAACTAACATGTGATGCGATAGCGCAGAATTTGAAATAAAGATAAGGAAGAATACACCCCCAAATTTGCACCGTCGCCCGCATTGTGTATTGACGTATCCATCTTTATGGCGATCTATTTTCTTTGGATTACGGTGACGGAGTAAGATAAGTGACTTCTTCGTGTAACATCTCCGCAATCCAACGTCTCAATCGTTGCAAGAAAAACAGAGAGAGGGTCAAATTATTTTAAACAAAACAAAATTCATTATCGCAATCGCCTCCACCCCTCCCCCCCCCCCTCTTTTAATGTAAGAACAGAAAAAGCTGAAAAGAGATAGTGTAGTGAAAATTCAGAATAGTAGAGAAAAGTTGAAGATTCCATGCTTCCCAAAACTTGCGTCCCTGATGGATTGCGAACGTCTGATAGCGTAGGGACCACCTATTTCCATCTTTATTCAATGTTCTTTTAGTCCCACGGAGTCGACTTGGCGATGCCAGCCTTCTCCATGATATGCCTTTACTCCTTGCCCATTAACTTTGAATATGTTAGTTCTGTCATCATTTGATAATTCAACCGCGCCATGCAGAAATACTTGTCTAACTATGAATGGTCCAGACCAACGTGACTTTAGTTTTCCCGGGAAGAGTCACAAACGTGAGTTGAATAGTAAGACCCTCTGACCGACCTGGAGGTTCTTGCCGCATATGTGTTTGTTATGCCAGCACTTGGTGCGTTCCTTGTAAATTTTTGCGTTTTCATATGCGTTAATCCTCCATTCTTCTAGCCCTCCCAGTTGCATTTTTCGTGCTTCTTCTGCTTTCTTCAAATCAAAGTTCGGCTTCTTTACCGCCAGCAGTGCCTTATATTCCAGCTCCAGAGGCAAATGAACACCTTACCAAATACCAATGCATATGGGGACATACCTATTGGTGTTTTAAATGCAGTTCGGTATGCCCACAACGCATCATCAAGCTATGTTGCCCAATCTTTTCACGAAGGCCTTACTACCTTCTCGAGTATCAGCTTAATCTCCCAATTGGACACCTCGGTCTGACCATTCGTCTGCGGATGGTATGCAATGGCCACTTTATGGAGAATGTTGTATTTACGGAGCAGTTCCTTGATATTATGGTTGACAAGTGGGACCCTTCATCACTTATGATGGCACGAGGAGTGCCAAAACGAGTGAAAATATGTTTCTTCAAGACTTGCGAGACTACCGCCGGATCACTTGTGGCGCATGCCACTGTCTCTACCCACTTGGAGACATAATCGATGACTAATAAAATGTAATGTTTACCATTTGAGGGAGGGAATGGTCCCATGAAATCAATCCCCCATACGTCGAACAATTCAAGCTCCAAGATGGTGTTCATTGGCATGGCTTGTTTTCATGAAATGTTACCTTTGCGTTGGCACCGATCACACTTCATTACATAATCAGTTGCATCCTTAAACACTGTAGGCCAAAAGAATCCACTCTGTAAAACTTTAGCTGCGGTGCGGGGTGCATGGAGATTGGAAGTTAATTTTTACTCGAAAACCAAATTCCGTGGATGCATTATTAAGATGTGCGTTGATAGTCATGCATAGATGGTCATGTGTTGGAATGAAAATTGCGTTAACGAATGTATGCGATGACCATGCATCCTGCCAGAAGTTTTCTTGTGTTCACGCCAAGTATAACATGAACGCAAGTTTCTCGGGTAATCCGAGGTCGAACACAGGGACTTGTAACTATATGTTTGCAGTGATGTGCATGCGACGGTTGAATAAAAGAATGGAGGGGGTATTGCTACATTAATCCTACTTCTACTCCTATCTAACAGACAACGCAATGAGAATATGCATGAAAGGTAGAGATGTGACAAAACTTGACATGAAAATAAATGTGTGGGAAAATAGATAAAATGCGGAGATGTTTTCATTGCAAAACTTAAGAGTGATCGCAAGGGTAACCCCAGTCAACGCAATCCATGCAATCATGCTACACACACGTGAACCTAACTTTAGGACGTATGCGGTGTATCTGCGATATTGTCGAGAAGCCTATGCCTGCCTAGACCTCCATAACCTGCTCACTAGCTCTCGCCGCATGAGTGTGCTGCCACATAACCCCTTATCCTACTTCCTGGACGCATGCAAATCCATTCTATATGGTGTATACGCGGTGTAAAGCAAACAGAGCTTATTTCTAAGATCCCCATTCTTGCCTATGCGTTCTAATTCGCTCTCTCGAGTCTCAGATTTGGGTTTTAGACTACTTTCTCAAGTATGCCTAAATGATGAATGATGCGCTCATAGGACAAGGTAACCGCATGAATTGATTGACGCAAGGTTGTTACTATCCCTAGTGAACAACGCAAACATTGCTTAATGCGACTAACCACTTACCCTCCCGGGCAGTTGGTTGTTGCTGACTTTACTTGTAGACAAGCATTGCGTTAGCCTATAGACAGGCGCTGCCGCAACTTCACACTAAGTAAATAAGGTTACCCACACACTCACACAACGCATACCTCTCGATAGGTTACTACATGCTTCATGTCCCTAATCCACATGACTAAGTATGCAATACCCAAGCAATCTCACTAAGTGTTGCCATGAAAGTAAAGAGGCTAAGCAAAGAAGATGGAGATGGAGTCAAAGGAACAGAGAAATGCATTGAAAACACATTATATTAATATTTTAATTCAAAACGTCATACAATATAATATAGGAAAAGAAAGGAAAAAGAAATGACCGACTGGAAGCAAAACTTTGCTTCCAACGGATGCGCATCAAGGCTGCCGGTGGTGCCATGGATGGGCGGAGGAGCTGACTTTCTCGAGATCTAACTCCGATCGAAGGCTTCGATCATCACTTGGAATGGATGAAGGAGGTAAAGAACTCTCAGCGTCTTTTCACGCATTTTGTCTGGATCACAAAGATTCGCCCCAGGCGAACCTCAGGCGAAAACCTTGGATAAAATGGCATGGTAGGTGAAATGTCAACATCAACTTTAGATTTTCTCGAAGTAGATGCGTTGACGCGTTCATTCCACCTACCTTGCGTTGATCTCATTAGAATGCATTGTCGCGTATCCGCAATCATTCAACGGCCACATTCGCTTAACACCGTAACTCTACATGATGACCGTAATCGCTTGACGAGCGCAACTCCAATGCGATGGACGCATACGGCTGATTTCCGCAACATCCATGCATTGATCGATGCGTTTGCCTTTGCGATGGAGTGCTTCTCTGCATGCGGTCGTTTATGCGGTGGTCCAGTTTCCACGTTTGTGTTCATTTCCTGCATTAGCTACAAAAATAGAACATTGACGCATAATTAACACAAAATAATGGGTTAGCTGAGATTCGACATGCTGATCGACGCAAACTCGAATTCTCGTGAATTCCTATCATGATCGACGCAATTTCTGCCTAACAACCTTCATAATTCTAAGTAAAAGACCTAAGATGACATGCATTTCTGAATGTCATCACACCCCTAAACTTAAAATCATGCTTGTCCTCAAGCATGCATTATACTCAAGAAATTCTAACTCACCTTCATGCTTTCCTTTGCGATGACCAGCTTCTCATAATATAATTCACACACACCTTTGACCATATGCTCTCCTCCACTTTGGCTGCTTCTTCAAAAAGATCTTGTCTAAGTTTAGATCCGGCAAGCCTTTGCTAAAATTTTTTTATTCATTCACCGCAATTTTGTGTTTAGCTTTTGAGAATGTGTTCATTCAAAAATACTTCAAAACTTTGAGATGACTTATTCAGATGCGGCGTTGGACCTGGTTACGCCCATCGTTTTGGCTTACCCCCACGTGTGTCATGCGGGCATCCAACTTCGATTGCATTCCATATTCAACTCAACCTTTGTCTCGTTTGTTTTGGCTTGCGCCGGATAGAGGAGTTGCACTAATGCGCTAATCCTGGTGACTTGCCTTCGTTTTGGCTTGCCCCCACATGTGTCATGCGGGCATCCAATTTCGAGCAAGTTCCTTTCACACCTTAACTCTTATCAACATAGGTTTCCTTGCATTGACGGTGGAGTTATTATTCCCAAAATCTCACTTCAATTTGTTTTTAAATGATCGCAATATAATGAACGCAATTCTTCGAGACCGCTGCAACCCTCAAACTTAGAGGTTGGCAGCGTTCTCACTACAAAGCTAAAAACAAAATTACAAGAATGTGAGAATAAATATTTGAACATAGGTTTGCGCAAAATAAAACTTAAGACTTTCAAAATTTGAAGAATCTAATAAAGGTAAAGAATGCCTTGTGTTGATTAGTTAGAAAATGTGGTGAATTATATGTATCATCATAGAAACATCGCAAAACAACGCAATTGGGAAAAAGAGAATTTCAAAAGGATGAGGCATACAAGATAACAAGAAAAGACCTTAGGCGGAACAACGCATGCGCTCATGCATTGGAATCCACGTGATTGAAGCCTTGCCTTGAAGGGTGAAAGGAATTCTTCCGTTGAACTACGAACCGAGGAGACTTATTATTGAACCTATAAGAGCAAACGTACCACAACCAAGGAAGCAACCATATATCCAAAATAACAATAAAAATAAAATAACTAATCTATATTAAGAAAGCAATGTAAAGATAGAGTAGAAGACGTCCCTGGAAAAATAAGAGTGTTGTTTCCGGCAATTGTTGGGCGCATGTTGGCCACCATGAGCTTTGAATTGCCTTCGTCTCTTTTGCGACTGATTGCCCTCCTACCTTGGGGTCAATATTGACTTTCAGCGCATTGCCTACACTTCAATATTGTTTGCAACCTTGTTGCACAAGCTGCAATACACCCAAGATAAAAAGTTTGCTCACAAAGACACAAAACTTACAAACATTTAGTTGCCAAGTCCACAGCAACGGTGCCAAAAACTTGGTGCGCGGAGATTGGAAGTCAATTTCTACTCGACAACAAATTCCGTGGACGCATTATACGATGCATATTCCTAAGATGTACGTTGATAGTCATGCATCGATGGTCATGCGTTGGAATGAAAATTGCGTTAACGAATGTATGCGATGACCATGCGTCTTGCCAAAATTTTTCTTGCGTTCACGCCAAGTATAACATGAACGCAAGTTTCTTGGGTAACCTGAGGTCGAACACAGGGACTTGTAACTATATGTTTGTGGTGATGTACATGCGGTAGTTGAATAAAAGAATGGAGGGGATATTGCTACATTAATCCTACTCCTACTTCTATCTAACAGACAACGCAATGAGAATATGCATGAAAGGTAGAGATGCAACAAACCTTGACATGAAAATAAATGTGTGGGAAAATAGATAAAAGCGGAGATATTTTCATTGCAAAACTTAAGAGTGATTGCAAGAGCAACCTTAGTCAATGCAATCCATACAATCATGCTACACACACGTGAACCTAACTTTAGAACGTATGCGGTGTATCTGCGATATTGTCGAGAAGCCTATGCCTACCTAGACCTCCAATTAGCTCTCGTCGCATGAGCGTGCTACCGCATAACCCCTTATCCTACTTCCTGGACGCATGCAAATCCATTCTATAGGGTGCATACATTGTGTAAAGCAAACAGAGCTTATCTCTAAGATCCCCATTCTTGCCTATGCATTCCAATCCGCTCTCTCGAGTCTTAAATTTGGGTTTTAGACTACTCTCTCAAGTATGCCTAAATGATGAATGATGCGCTCATAGGACAAGGTAACCGCATGAACTTGATTGATGCAAGGTTGTTACTATCCCTAGTGAACAACGCAAACATTGCTTAATGCGACCAACCACTTACCCTCCCAGGCAGTTGGTTATTGTTGACTTTACTTATAGACAAGTATTGCGTTAGCCTATCGACAGGTGTTGCCACAACTTCACACTAAGCAAATAAGGTTACTCACACACTCACGCAACACATACCTCTCGGTAGGTTGCTACATGCTTCATGTCCCTATTCCACATGACTAAGTATGCAATACCTAAGCAATCTCACTAAGTGTTACAATGAAAGTAAAGATGTTAAGCAAAGAAGATGGAGATGGAGTCGAAGGAATAGAGAAATGCATTGAAAACACATGGAGTCATCTTTCTGTCCCATCGTTCTTAATTATCCTTTCACTTGGATGTGCCCACTATGTTGCGCTGACCAAGTTGCGATGATTCTTCTTGGGCGAATGTTTGCGAGCACGATCATCGCAAAGTCTTGCAGTGAAGTTGCGCTCGACCAATGTATTCTTATGATCGTAATCTCTGCATTGCATTAACGCATATTCTGCACAAAAATGTAAAGATCAACTACTTTAATGCGTTGGACACATTCGAATTTATGCTTAATGGACGCAATTTAACATATTCCATCAATGCAATCCAACATTGTTTAAGACTTTAGTACTATGATAACGTGCATTTCTGCCCGTTATCACACCCCCAAATTTAAACAATGCTTGTCGTCAAGCATAAGCTAAAGATTCCTTTAGCAAGTTAACCACAAAGTTCTTTCCCTAGATTTCTCAAGGATACTTCGTTCAAATCCTATATGCCAGAAATTCCTTAAGTCTTATTCAAGTCTCTTCCTAAAATATTTCTAAGACTTAGAAATTGCAAGCTTAACTTCTAAAAGGACTTTACTAAATTCCGGAACATCACATGATTTATTTCAAAAAGAAATTTTCCTCTGGGGTGTCAAATGATTTATCCTTACACAAAAATTTCCTTTATTGCTATATATATATATATATATACTTTTTTTCTGTCCTTACGTTGATCTGAGTGCCTTGCCTTCGTTTTGGCTTGCCCCCACGGGTGTCATGCGGACATCCAACTATGAGCAATGCACTATTTCTCAGTTTAAACTCATACCGATTTGACATTGGAGTTGGGGTCATTGATTTATGCGTTGATCTTGGTGACTTACTTTCGTTTTGACTTGTCCCCACGGGTGTCATACGGACATCCAACTACGGGTAAGTGCCTTCCACAACTTAACTTTTATCAACATAGGTTTTCCATTGCGTTGACAGTGGAATTGTTATTCTTAATATATATATATAGCAAGGCCGAAAGTAAATACCTCACCCCCAAATTTAAAATGCGGAAATGTCCTCATTGCCAAAAGAAATTAAAATAGGTCATGCGATGGTCATAGAATGCGTTGTAAAGAGAGTTTAAAAGAAAGCTAGCAAACCCCTAACTTCTAGAAATATTTCATGAGGTGACTAATTAAGATTAAGTTGACTCTGATATATACGAAAAGCAAATTGTTCATCATTGAAATCATACTTTGCAAAGAAACAACATACGGTGAACTACTAAATTTATCTACTTGTTAAATGATTGCGGTAATCAAGGAGGATGCGGTGATAAAACTTTGACAAGTGAAATGCAATGTGATAGCGCAAAATTTAAAATAAAGATAAGGAAGAGTACACCCCTAAATTTTGCGCTGTCGCCCGCATTGTGTATTGATGCATCCATCCTTGTGGCGATCTCTGCTCCTGTGAATTGCGGTGATGGACTGAGATCATTTGCTTCTTCATAATCCTGTGTCGTAATCCTTGTAAACAGAAAAAGAGAGGGTCAAATGATTTTAAAACAAAAGAACAAGTTTTTTTTATTAGAGAAAAATAAGTGAAATACAGATAATAGTAAGGTGACGAAGAGTTAAATGTTCAAAAGTTGAGTAGGGGATAGTCTGGGTTCTTCATCTTTGCGGAGACTATTTCTGGTTGGAAATCTCCTCCACATTACGCCTTTATCTGTTGTTCATTAACTTTAAATGTTCGACTGCCATCCTTGATGATCAGTTCCACCGCACCATGTGGAAATATTACTTTGATGATGAAGGGACCGGACCAGCGTGATTTTAATTTTCCTGGGAAGAGCCGCAATCTTAAATTGAAGAGTAAGACCTTTTGACTTGGAGGTTTCTAGCACATATGCATTCATCATGCCAACGCTTGGTGTGCTCTTTATAAATATTTGCATTCTCATATGCATTAACCCTCCATTCTTCTAGCTCGACCAGCTATAGTTTTCGCGCTTCCCCTACTCTCTTCAAATCAAAATTCAGTTTCTTGACTGCCCACAATGCTTTATACTCCAGCTCCAAAGGCAAATGACAAGCCTTGCCAAATACCAACGCATAGGGGGACATACCTATAGGTGTTTTAAATGTTGTCCGGTATGCCCACAACGCATCATCAAGCTTCATCGCCTAATCTTTCCGTGAAGGTTTTACCACCTTTTCAAATATCAACTTAATTTCTCTACTGGACACTTCAGCCTAACCATTCGTTTGCGGATGGTATGCGGTAGACACCTTATGGAGGATATTGTATTTGTGCAGCAACTCCTTTATATTGTGGTTGACAAAGTGTGATCTTTCATCACTTATGATGGCACGGGGAGTGCCAAAACGAGTGAAAATATTTTTCTTGAGAAACTGAGAGACTACCGCCGCATCACTTGCGGCACATGCAATTGCCTCCACCCACTTGGAAACGTAATCGACAGCCAATAAGATATAATGCTTGCCATGCGAAGGAGGGAATGGTCCTATGAAATCAATCCCCCAGACGTCAAATAATTCCAGGTCCAAGATAGTGTTCATTGGCATTGTGTTCTTCCATGAAATGTTGCCGGTGCGTTGACACCGATCACATTTCATTGCATAGTCAGCAACATCTTTAAATAATGAAGGCCAAAAGAATCCACTTTGCAAAACTTTAGCTGCATTGCATTGCCCTTCAAAGTACCCTCCATATGGCGAATCGTGGCACAGTGACAATATGCGTTGTTGAGCAGCATTTGGTATGCATAATCGAATGATTTGGTCTGCACCTCTTTTATACAGATTCGGGTCATCCCAATAATAGTGTTTGCATTCATGCTTGAGCTTCTTCTGTTGATGGTAGGTGTAATCTTCAGAAAATTGTTCGCAGACCAAATAGTTAACGATGTCAGCATACCAGGGCAATTCTTTTATGTTGAACAGTTGCTCGTCCGAAAACAAGGCACTCACTTTAAATTCATTGTGGTCAATCTTGGGATTTTCCAGTCTGGACAAGTGATCCACAACTTGATTCTCTGTCCCTTTCCGATCATTTATCTCGATATCAAATTCTTGAAGGAGGAGAACCCATCTGATCAACCTCGGCTTTGCATCTTTTTTTGTCATTAAATATTTGATTGTCGAGTGATCAGTGTGAATAAATACCTTGGTTCCCAACAGATATGCCCTGAATTTTTTAATGCAAAGATCACAGCCAGGAGTTCTTTCTCAGTGGTGGTATAATTTATTTGAGCAGGGTTTAGAGTTTTACTTGCATATGCGATGGGGTGCAAAATAGTTTTCTTCTTTTGCTCTAATGCAACCCCCATCGCGTACCCACTTGCGTCACACATGATTTCAAATGGCATTGTCCAATTCGACATAATTAGTATGCCGCGGTAATCAGCGCATCTTTTAATACTCTGAATGCCTTGAGGCAGTTGCTGTCAAACTCAAATTTTCAATCCACCTCTAACAATGCACTCAGTGGTCATGCAATTTTAGAAAAGTCCTTGACGAATCATCTGTAAAATCCGACGTGCCCAATAAGCTTCGCATAGCCTTCATGCAGGTTTGAGGTGGGAGTTTTTCAATTGCTTCAATCTTTGTTTTGTCCACCTCCAACCCTTCCCGGGAGACTTTATGTCCCAACACTATGCCCTCTTTCACCATGAAGTGATATTTTTCCCAATTGAGCACCAGGTTCGTCTTTTAACATCTTTTCAGAATTTTCTCCAAATTGCCCAGGTCGACTTTATAAGTATTCCCATAAACGAAGAAGTCATCCATAAATATTTCCACTGAGTCTTCGAGAAAATCTAAAAAGATCGCCATCATGCACCTTTGGAACGTGCTCGGCACATTGCAGAGGCCAAACGACATGCAGCGAAAAGCGAATGTCACATATGGGCAGGTGAATTTGGTCTTGTCTTGATCTTCAGGAGCTATCATGATTTGATTGTACCCGGCATATCCATCCAAGAAGCAATAAAAATCGTTCCCTGCTAATCTGTCTAGCATTTGATCGATGAATGGTAGAGGGAAGTGATCTTTCTTTGTGGCCGCATTCAATTTGTTGTAGTCCATACATATGCGCCATCCGGTGATGGTTCTTTGCGGTATTAATTCATTGTTCTCATTTGGGACTACCGTCATTCTGCCCTTCTTTGGCACACATTGCACGGGGCTAACCCATGTGTTATCTGCAATGGGATAGATAATGTCCACATCTAGCCATTTGATGATCTTCTTCTTCACGACCTCTTTCATCACAGGGTTGAGTCTGCGTTGATTTTCAATTGTTGCTTTGTGGTCGTCCTCAAGACGAATGTGGTGCATGCAATACGCAGGGCTAATTCCTCTGATGTCAGCAAGCGTCCAACCAATTGCTCGCATATGTTTCTTTGAGAATGCTCATCAACGCATTCTCTTGATCTTCGTTGATCGCAGAGGAAATTATCACCAGTAGCTTCTTATTCTGCCCCAGAAATGCATACTTCAAATGGGTTGGTAGGGTCTATAATTCAAGTGTTGGTGGTTCCACAAGGGAAGGTTGCGTTGTTTTTCTTTCTTCCGTCGGCTCTACTTCTTACATTGCGATCATCTCTTCTTCCTTCTTTGTTTTTGTTGTGATTGCATTGCAGGCAACAACAGATGCACTGGCATCCTCTTCTTCATACTCTTCATCAGACTTTTCTTCTTCAATCGAATTCAGGTCATCATCAGAATCTTACAGGTTTTTTTCATCCAGGAATTTCATGGCACGAATTATGTTAAATTTGAGCTTCTGTTCATTTATGCTTAAAGTGATTTCTCCCTTGTGCACGTAATTTGAGCACGACCCATTGATAGGAAAGGTCGCCACAAAATGATGGGCACATCTTTTTCGGTCTCATAGTCTAGGATGATGAAGTCAGCTGGCAAAATAAATTTATTAATCGTGATCAGCACATCCTTCACCTTACCTTCTGGATGAACTAGAGACCTATCAGCCAATTGGAGACTCATTGATGTGGGCACGAGTTGCCCCACATTTAATTATCTAAAAATTGACAGCAACATCAAATTTTTGTTGGCCCCCAAGTCACATAGGGCTTGCCTAATATAGAGTCCTCCTATGGAGCAAGGAATAGTGAAGCTCCCAGGATCACTCATCTTCGGTGGGATAATAGATTTTGAACTTTGCGTTAATGCCACCATGGAAAATTTTCCAGTGCCTCTTTTCTTAGTTACCATGTCCTTCAAAAACTTGGCATAGGCAGGCATTTCCTCAATCGCTTCACTGAAAGGAATGTTAACATGTAATTGCTTTAATATAGATAAGAAGCGTTGGTATTGTACCTCTTCGTTTTTCTTCTTTATTAGCCTCTGAGGGAAAGGTGGTAATTGGACTTTCACGGTTCCCGTTTCATTTGACTTTGAGGTCAATGCAACCTTAGGTTCCACTGCTTCATTTTCTCTTTATTCTTCTTGCGTTATCATAAACTCAGGCTCAGTTGCAATGGAAGTTATTCTACTATGCTCCTTCATTTCCCCCTCCATAGTCTTCCCTCTGCGTAATGTCACAACCTGACATTGCTCCTTACTTGATCCCCTTGAGTTGCGTGGAAGTTCAGTAGAGTTTGGCAACACCCCTTGTGGTCTACTTTTCAGCTCACTCGCAACCTAGCACATTTGCAATTTGAGGTTGCAGATGGACATAGCCTGACTTTGAAGCACTGTCTCATTTTTCTCTATATATTGCTTCAACAGGCTCTCCAGAGAAGAAGATTGCATTGGTTGTTATGAGCTACTTGCTTGATTGCTCTTTTGACCGTTGTTGCGTTAGAAGAATCCTGGTGGCCCTGCTTTTTGCGCCACAGATTTAAAATTTTGTTGTTGATTCTTCCAAGAAAAATTGGGGTGGTTTCTCCACCCAGGGTTGTAAGTGTTTGAAAAAGGGTTATTCTTTACAAAGTATATAAACTGTGGATTTTGCGGGCAATCTTCCATCGTATGCCCATCACCGTAAGTCATACACCTTGCGATGTTTTGACTGATTGCGTTGATTTGCCCACCTTGCCGTGTTGGGCTGCTGATCGCCATCCCTTAAATCAGATTCATCATTGCGATCATTTGCTTTTGTAATGAAACAATGGCATCGTTATTTGCGTCAAAACTTTAAGTCTTAATCTCTGGTCACTCTCCCTCCAGTCTTCATGGTTCTTGGAGATGCGGTCCAGGATGTTCTTCGTCTCATCGTAAGTTTTGTCAAGCAGACCACCAGTGGCTACCGCATTGGCAGCGGTCTGCGAAGCGGGATTCAAACTGTGATAGAAAATTTCCATTTGAAGACAATCTAGTAGCCCATTATGCGAACAATCTCGAACTAACCTTTTAAACCTCGCCCAGGCATCACTGAACGATTCATCCATATCTTGTTCAAAATTTGTGATAAGCTTTCTTCGTCTTGCATTCTCGATAAGTGGAAAATACTTTTTCATTAATTTCTCCACTACCTGCTCCCAAGAAGTAATCTCTCTTGGTTCGAGTGAATAAGCCCATTTCCTAGCCTGATCATAGAGAGAAAATTGGAACAATGTTATTCGAACTTCTTCAGCAGAGATGTTCGGGAACACAAAAGTATTGCAGATTTCAATAAAACTTCGGAGGTGGGCATGCGAGACCTCGCCACGCCTTCCTCCGAATTGACCTGCAGTCTGAATCATATGCAGCATCACCGATTTCATCTCGAATCTGCTTTCGTCGAGGGCAGGCCTCATGATTCCCGGAGAGAAATCATAGAGGTTTGGCGATGCATAGTCCCTAATGGGCCTATTGCGATCGTTTGCCAACAGAATCGAATTTGCCATGACATTATTATCATTTGGTGCTCCTCCTCCAGGCTACTCTGCCATCTCTTCTTTATCGGATTGTGGTTGTTGTTGGCGGTCTCTCAATCTTCGTCTAAAAGTCCTCTCAATCTCTAGGTCATAATTCACCAGAGATTGAGAGTCATGCAAAGAAATCAAAAAAAAAAAATTACCGTTAACAAACTGTTTTTCCGAAGTCCCCGGCAACGGCGCTAAAAACTTGATGTGTTATTTTATTAAGTGGAAATATGGATGATATGCGTTGATGGATTGCATTGTGCACTCAAGTTTCCCCAGCGGAATCCAAGTGTAAATTCCTCTGAGTTTCTTGGTAAGTCCAGGGTCGAACATAGGAACTTGTGAAAATAGATTGCGTTGATGATTCTTTTTTTTTTAATGAAAAATTTGCGATAATCGGGAAAATAAATAAAGTGTTTGGTTATTGATTGCGTTGATTAAAAAGAAATGAATAAATGCGACGAATTTGAGAAACGAAAGTTGCGTTGATAGATGCAATGAGTATGTGATGAACGGGTTGAGAAGATCTTTAGCTAGCATTACTTGGGAATGTGTCAAACCATGCTCTCATATTACTACCATGCACAACAAGTCATTTTTCAATGTAAATGCAGTGCTCCTAAGTCTAGGAAGCATGTGTTGAATGCAAAATATCCATAGAGCATATCCTTAAGTCTCTACTCTTGTCCTATGCGTTGATGCAGAATGCATGAAGCAAGGTGACCACATACAATCATATCTTATTGCTAAGATGCATGCGATGTGTTAATAACAAATAGTGCTCATTCCTAAGCACCTATCTCTCGTTTATGCGTTCTAATTTGGTTCTTCTAAACCTAGATTCTGACCTGACCTTCTCAAGTCTAGATCCTGTCCTTAAACTACCCTCCTGAGTATCCGTAAAGGACGAATGAGGCATACATAAATAAGATAACCGCAAAGAATGAAGACTCCCTAGTTATGCTAACTAAATGCTTCTCAACCCATTCAACTAATTTAACTACTCATGCGTGAATCACAAAGAGTGGACAGGTATAGAGAAAGAAATTACATTCTTATAAATATATTAAGTACAAAATGCCAGTGGAAGTTTAGGGTAGAGAGCCTGGTAACAATTCCTTGCTGACTGAGTCTTTTTTACACTGGAATCTCTATTTTGGCCTAAAGATATTCCTGCCTCCAAAAGCGTTGGCCCTCTCCCTGTCGTTGAAGCTTTCGGTGCTCTCCCAAGCTTACCGGAACGATCTACCGGCACACTTTCTTCCTCGCGTCCACCTTAAAATGAAAGAAACTATGGACAGAGGCGTGAACTTGTAAAGTGATGAAGTAATCGACTGCTGAACCCCTTATCTGAAGAATGCACTTGGTATTTATAGAGTTTCCATGGTGAAAGGTGGCTTCTCTCTCCCGGTTGTACAGATGGAACAACTTTAATTCCTGACTGATGTGCCGAATAACTGTCACCGATAAAGCTGAATGTACTTCGTGACCGTTATCGGCTGTCAACTTAATTTGGATTCGACTGCCGTCAGCTTTCTGTCCCATCGCTCTTAATTATACTTTCACTCGGATGCGCCCACCATGTTGCACTGACCAAGTTGCGGAGAATTCTTCTTGGGCAAATGTTTGCGAGCACGATTATAGCAAAATCTTGCGGTGAAGTTGCACTCGATCAATGTATTCCTATGATCGCAATCTTTGCATTGCGTTAACGCATATTCTACACAAAAATGTAAAGATCAACTACTTTAATGCGTTGGACGCATGCGACCGTAATATTATAGAATTTATGCTTAATGGACGCATTTTAAGATATTTCATCAACCCAATCTAACATTGTTTAAGACTTTAGTACTATGATAAGGTGCATTTCTGCCCGTTATCATCTATGTGGTGGTCCGATTTTCACGTTTGCGCTCATTTCCTGCATTAACTATAAAAATAGAACATTGACGCATAATTAACCCAAAATAATGGGTTAGCTGAGATTCGACATGTTGATCGATGCAAACTCATATTCTCGTGAATTCCTATCATGATCGACGCAATTTCTGCCTAACAACCTTCATAATTCTAAGTAAAAGGCATAAGATGAAATACATTTCTGCATGTCATCAGTACACTGTGCTCCAAAGTGCCCACCATATGGTGAGTCGTGACATTGCGATAATTGCGTTGTTGAGCAGCATTTGGTACGCATAATCGCAAAATCTGGTCTGCCTCTCTTTTATACAGATTCGGCTCATCCCAATAATAATGTCTGCCTTCATGTTTGAGCTTCCTCTGTTGGTGGTAGGTGTAATCTTCAGGAAATTGCTCGCAAACCATATAATTGACTATGTCTACAGGGCAATTCTTCAATATGGAACACCTGCTCATCTAGGAACACCGCACTCACCTCAGACTCATTGCGGTCAACCTCCAGATTTTCTAATCTGGGCAAATGATCCGTAACTTGGTTTTCTGTCCCCTTCCTGTCTATTATTTCTATATCAAATTCTTGAAGGAGGAGAACCCATCTGATCAACCTTGACTTTGCGTCCTTCTTTGTCATTAAGTACTTTATTGTCGAATGATCAATATGGATGAGTACCTTTGTCCCCAGCAGATATGCTCGAAATTTTTTCCAACGCAAAAATTACCGCGAGAAGCTCTCTCTCTATGGTGGTATAATTTGTCTGAGCAGGATTTAATGTTTTACTCGCATACGCGATGGCATGCAAGATTGTTTTTCTCTTTTATGCCAAAGCTGCTCCCATCGCATACCCATTTGCATCGCACATTATTTAAAAGGGCAATGTCCAATCAGGTGCAATTAATATGGGTGCGGTAATCAGCGCATTCTTCAAAACTCTGAATGCGTTGAGGTAGTTGTTGTCAAATTCGAATTTTCTGTCAGCCTCAACAACGCACTCAGTGGTCGTGCTATTTTCAAAAAATCTTTGACAAAGCATCTGTAGAATCTAGCGTGCCCCAAGAAGCTTCGTACAGCCTTCACGCTTGTTGGAGGTGGAAGTTTTTCAATTGCTTCGATTTTTGCTTTGTCCACCTCCAACCCATCCTGGGAAACCTTGTGCCCCAACATTATGCCCTCCTTCACCATGAAATGGCATTTTTCCCAATTAAGCACCAGATTCGTCTCTTTGCATCTCTTCAGTATCTTCTCCAAGTTGGCTAGAAAGACTTCATAAGTGTTCCCATAAATAGAGAAGTCATCCATAAAGACTTCGATAGAGTCCTCAAGATAGTCTGAAAAGATGGCCATCATGCATCTTTGGAACGTGCTTGGCGCATTGCAGAGGCCGAATGGCATGCGGCGAAAAGCAAAGGTCTCATATAGGCAGGTGAATGTGGTCTTGTCTTGGTCTTCTGGAGCTATCATAATTTGGTTGTACCGAGCATAACCATCCAAAAAGCAATAAAAGTCATTTCCAGCTAGATGGTCTAGAATTTGATCAATGGATGGCAGAGAGAAATGATCTTTCTTTGTGGCCGTGTTCAGCTTGCGATAATCCATGAAAATATGTCACCCAGTGACGGTCCTTTGCAGTATTAGTTCATTGTTTTCATTCGGGACTACCATCATACTGCCTTTTTTCGGCACACACTGCACGGCGCTGACCCACGTGCTATCTGCTATAAGATAGATGATGCCCGCATCTACCATTTAATGATCTTCTTTTTAACGACCTCTTTCATTGTAGGGTTGAGTCTGCATTGAGGTTCGATCGTTGCTTTGTGGTCCTCTTCGAGATGAATGCGGTGCATACAGTACGTTGGGCTAATTCCTCTAATGTCGGCGAACGTTCAGCTAATTGCTCGCACATGTTTCCTTAGAATGCTTATCAACGCATTCTTCTAGTCTCCATTGAGCTCAGAGGAAATGATAACTGTTAGCTTCTCGTTCTGCCCCAAAAATGCGTACTTTAAATGATTCAGTAGGGTCTTTAATTCCAGTGTTGGTGGTTCTACTAGCGATGGTTGCGTTGTTTTTCTTTCTTCTTTTTCTGTTGGCTCTTCTTCTTGATTTGCGATCATCTCCTCGTCCTTGCTTGTTTTTGTTATGATCGCATTACAGGCAGCAACGGATGCGTTGGCATCCTCTTCTTCATTTTCTTTATCAAACTGTTCTTCTTCAATAAAATTTTGGTCGTCATCTGAGTCATGCAGGTATTCTTCATCCGTTGATGCTCAAAGTGATTTCCCCTTTATGCACATTGATTTGAGCACGACCTATTGATAAAAATGGTCACCCCAGAATGATGGGCACATCTTTGTCGGCCTCGTAGTCCAAAATGATGAAGTCGGCTGGTAGGATAAATTTGTCAATGGTTATCAACACATACTTCATCTTTCCCTCTAGATGCACCAGAGATCTATCAGCCAGTTGAAAAGTCACCGTTATAGGCACAAGTTGCCCCACATTCAGCTGCCTAAAGATTAACAGAGGCATCAAATTTATGCTGGCTCCCAGGTCACACAGGGCTTGTCCGATGTACAATCCTCTTATAGAGCAAGGAATAGTAAAGCTCCCAGGATCGCTTATCTTTGGTGGAATGATTGATTTTAAACTTTGAGTTAACGCCATCGTGGAAAAATTACCAGCTCCTCTCTTCTTCGTTACCAAATCCTTCAGAAAGTTTGCATTGGCAGGCATTTCCTCAATCGCTTCACTGAATGAAATATTAATATGTAATTATTTTAACATAGATAGAAAGTGTTGGTACTATACCTCTTTGTTCTTTTTCTTCCTTAGTCTCTGCGGGAAAGGGGGTAACTACACTTTCACGGTTCTCGTCTCAGTTGGCTTTGAGGTTGACACAAACTTTAGTTCTACTACTTCTTTTTCTCCTTCTTCTTCTTGTGTCACCACAATTTCAGGTTCAGCCGCAATGGGAGCTGTCCAACTAAGCTCCTTCTTTTCTTCCTCAACAGTCTTCCCACTTTGTAATGTCACAACCTGACATTGCTCTTTACCTGATCCCCCCGGGTTTCGTAGGAGTTCTGTTGAACTCGGCAGAGCCCCTTGTGGTCTACTCTTTAGCTCACTCGCAATCTAGCCCATCTGTAACTCTAGGTTGCGGATGGACGTAGCCTGACTTTGAAGCACAATTTCATTTTTCTCTTTGTATTTCTTCAATAGGCTTTCCAAGGAAGAGGATTACGGTGGTTGTGAGCTACTTCCTTGATTGTTTGTCTGACCGTTGTTGCGTGGGAAGAATCCTGGTGGCCCTTCTTTCTACGCCACGGGATGGAAATTCTGTTGCTGATTCTTCCAAGCAAAATTGGAGAGGTTTCTCCACCCAGGGTTGTAGGTATTCGAAAAGGGATTATTTTTTAGAAAGTAAACGGATTGTGGATTTTGCAGGCAATCTTCCAACGCATGCCTATCACCGCAAGTCGCACACCTTGCGGTGTTTTGACTGATTGCGTTGATTTGCCCATTTTACAGTGTTGGGCTGCTGATCGCAATTCTTTGGATTAAGTTCATCATTGCGGTCATCTGATGTTGTAGTGAAGCAATAGCACCATTACTTGTGTCATTGTCTTTGATTCTTAATCTCTGGTCACTCTCTCTCCAATCTTCGTGGTTTTTAGAGATGCGATCCAAGATATTCTTCGCCTCGTCATACGTTTTATCAAGCAGACCACAAGCGGCTGCCGCATTGGCAGCGGTCTGCGAAGCGAGATTCAAACCATGATAGAAAATTTCCATCTAAAGGCAATCTGACAAACCATTGTGTGGACAATCCTTGACCAACCTTTTAAACCTCGCCAAGGCATCGCTGAGCGATTCGTCCATGTCTTGTTCAAAATTTGTAATTAGATTCCTTCGTCTGGCATTTTCAGTAGGTGGAAAGTATTTCTTCATAAACTTCTCCACGACCTGTTCCCATGAAGTGATCTCTCCCAGTTCGAGAGAATACGCCCATTTCCTAGCCTGATCACAGAGAGAAAATGGAAACAAAGTTAGTTGAACTTCTTCGGCAGAGATGTTTGGGAACACAAAAGTATTGCATACTTCAATAAATCTTCGGAGGTGGGCATGCGGGTCCTCACCACGCCTTCCTCCGAATTGTCCTGCAGTCTGGATCATTTGCAGCATCACCAACTTCATTTCGAATTGGCTTCCATCGAGGGCAGGCCTCATGATTCCTGGAGAGAAAGCATAAAGGTTTGGCGATGCATAGTCCCTAATGGGTCTATTGCGATTGTTTGCCAGCAGGATTGGATTCGCCATGACATTGTTATCATTTGGTGCTTTGTTTCCAGGCTGCTCCGCCATATCTTCTTTATCCGATTGTGGTTGTTGTTGGCGGTCTCTCAGTCTCCGTCTAAATGTCCTCTCAATCTCTGAGTCGTAATTCGCTAAAGGTTGAGCGTCTACAAAGAAATCAGAAAAACTACCATTAGCACACTATTTTTTCGAAGTCCCCGACAACGGCGCCAAAAACTTGATGCTTCATTTTATGATGTGGATTATGGATGATATGCGATGATAAGATTGCATTGAGCACTCAAGTTTCCTCAGTGGAATCCAAGTGTAAACTTCAATGAGTTTCCTGGAAAGTCCAAGGTCGAATTCAGGGACTTGTGAAAACAGGTTGCGTTGGTAATTTTTAGGAAAACCTTGCGGTAACCAAATAAATAAATAGATGTTGGTTTGTTGTTGATTTCGTTGATGAAAAATAAACAAATGCGACGGAGTTTGAAAAGAGTTGGTAAACGAAAGATACAATGAGTATGCGGTGAACGGGTTGAGAAGGGTTTCGGTTAACACTTCCTAGGAGGCGTTCATGCTTTGCGATCATGCAACATGTATACAATAGTCAACCATCTCTCGATGCAAATGATACGGCTTTTAATGAAAGAATGCATGTGATATATGTGATAAGTCTATAGGACCTACACATAAGCCTCTATTCTCGTTTATGCGATGACAGAATAACACATACAAATAAGGCGACCACATAATATCATTCCTATCTCTAGGATGCATGCGATGTAGGTTGGAAAACAGAGCTTATCTCTAAGTCCCTATCTCTTGTTTATGCAGCTCTAATCTTGCTCTCTCGAGTCTCTAACCTAGCTCTCTCGAGTCCTAGGTTCTTTCTTCAGACTCTCTCTTGAGTAACTCTAAAGGAGTTTGGCACAGCATAACACAAGATAATCGCAAGCAATGAACTCTTAGGTCATGTTAGCTTAGTTCTTCTCAACCCATTTGACTAGTTTAGCTACTCATGCGTACTAGAAGAGTGAACAGATGAAGAATAAGAACTTCCATTGTATTAATGTAGAGATGAAGTGCAAAACAACTATGCAAGAATAGAATAAAGAGCCTGGTAGCAATCTCTTGTTGCCTAGGCTTTTTCACTGTTTTTCTACTCGTGTTCAAAAGATAATCTCGCTCTCGCGAGAGTCGGCCCGCTCTCTGCTTCTATGCCTCAAGGTTCTCGCTTGAGTTGCCCTGAGCGATCTTCAGCGTCACCACTCTTCTCTTGCTTCGCATTAAAATGAAAGGAAAACTATGAATAAGACGAGCAATCCGAACGTATGAATTTTCGAACTGGTGGAATGGTGAACCCATTTTCTGAAGGATGCTCTTAGTATTTATAAAATATCCAGGGTGAACAGCGGCTTCTCTCTCATGATTGCACAGATGGGATGGCTTTAATTCCTTGACTGATGCGCCGAATATTTGTCACCGAAAAGCTAAATGTACTTGTTATCATTAGCGGCTGTCAACTTAATTCGGATTCGACTGTTATCAGCTTTCTATCCCATCACGATTAATTAGCCTTTCACCCAGATGCACCGACCAAGTTTCGGCAATCCTTCTTGAGCAAATGTTTGCGAATACAATCACCGCAAAGCCTTATGGTAATGCTGCGCTAGACAATTGATTTCCTATGATCGCAATTTTTGCCTTGCATCATCGCATATTCTGCACAAAAATACAAAAATCAACTGTTTCAATGCGATGAATGCATGGACCGCAATATTATGAATCTGATGCTTTTTGGACGTAATTTAATCATGTTTTATCAACGCAATCTAGCATTGTTTAAGAACTTAGCACTATGATAACGTGCATTTATGCCCGTTATCACATAACTGTTCTATTTGATTGTAAATGTTCAAGTTCTTTCACAATGAGATTTAGAACGATCTGCTTCTGCTCACTGGTTTTCTAGATTTAGAGTTCCTTCAGATCCTTCACAGGTCGTTCGTATTTACAGCTGATCAAAATTACCATTTTACCCCTGTGAATACATCGTGCTCCTTAAGCTCCCATTAATCCTCCATTGAGCAATTAGTTTATAGTCCAACTTATGTACCATGACCCTCTCGATCATGAAAGGGCGGGGCCCTATTGTTCAAGACCAGGAATCAACGCTTAAGAGAACAACTTATCTGCTAACCCTAAGTCAAGTAGGAGTGAATTCCACAAACTATCTATCCGGTCTTATCCCTAAAATGGGAGGCTTATTGAGTAGTGTTGTTGGACTATTCTCAATTATGTTGATCAAAGGATAATCCCAAATAAACAGGAGTTCATAGTTAGCTCAAGATTAAGATCGAGTTACCCTAGGTCATTGAATTTGAAATAGTTAGTTTTAACAGTAAACGGCCGTTATAAAGAAAAAGTAACTATTTCGAGGTCTAGTCTTATGCAAACTCATTGCATAGGATGCCTAAACTCACATGTCTCCACATGAATGATTTTGGAATCACATTATTTGTATCAGTATACAAAATGGGCCGCATCAATAGTGTCACCAGGATGAGGTACCCAATCTCATCCATATACTTATAGACCATTTTGGCTATATACTAAAACTTGATCTTCTTTTATGTCACCAAAAAAAGTTAAAGTATTCATATTATAGTCATGGATTCGTTTATTGGATTTTTATAACAAAATGCAATATCAATAACAATTTATTAAATAAAAGACTCAATAATACTTTTATTGATAAATAGAATATGTTAACAATATTTAAGAACTGCGAGTTTTAAGATATTCCCAACATTTCGCGGTCCAGTCTTTATGCGGTGAAATAATGGAAGGAATTGTGGTGATGGAAAATGTATTGTGCAACAAGTTTTCTCAGCAGAACCCAAGTATAAATCCTACTAAGTTTCCTGGTAAGTCCAGGGTCGAACTCAGGGACTAAGGAAAACAGTACGCAGCAATAATTTTTAGATTACTTTGCGGTAACAAATAAATTAATGATTTAGTTGGGTTGTTGTTTGCAATATAAAATGTATGCGACGTAGTTAAGAAAAGATTGATTATGCGACAAATACAATGAGTGTGCGGAGGAACGGGTTGAGAAGGTCTTTAGCTAGCGTTTTCCGAGAATGCGTTCAAACTATGCGATCATGCTACACTCATACGATAACAAATCATTTTCCAATGCAAATGCGGTAACTTCTAATTCTAGGACGCATGCGATGAATGTGATAATGTCCATAGAACTTATTTCTAAGTTCTACATCTTGCCTATGCGATGATGCAAGATGCACACAAAGACAAGGTGACCACATACAATCATAACCTATCTCTAGGATGCATGTGACGTGTTAATAGCAAACAGTGTTTATTCCTAAGCGCCTATCTCTTGATTATGCATTTCTAATCTGACTCTCCCAAGCCTATTCTAACCTGACTTTTCCAAGCCTAGATTCTATCCTTAGACTACCCTCCCGAGTAACTCTAATGGACGAATGACGCATATATAGTACAAGATAATTGCATAGAATGAAGATCCCCAGTTATGCTAACTAAGTGCTTCTCAACCCATTCGACAGATTTAGCTACTCATGCATAATTTACAGAGAGTGAACAGATATAAAGATGTAAATTCCATTTCTATAGATAAGTTTAGAGTATAAAATGACAATAAAAGATAAGGGTAAAGAGCCTGGTAGCAATTCCTTGCTTCCCAAGGCTTTTTTACACTGTTAACTCTATTCTACTCAAAAGATGTTCCTGCTTCCGCAGGAGTTAGCCCTCTCTCTAATCTCGACGCTTCCAGCACTCTTCCAAGTTCACCGGAACGATCTCTCGGTACAATCTCACTTCCCTCGCTTCCGTCTTCTAAGTAAAAGAAAACTAAGAACAAGGCTACTTCTATCTAAGGGAAAATTCTCTAACTGTCGAACTCCTTCAATGAAGGTGGCCTCTAGTATTTATAGAGTTTCGGAGTGAAAGGCTTCTTCTCTCTTATGATTGCACTGATGGGATGACATTAATTCTCTGTCTGAAGCGCCGAATATTTGTCACCAAAAAGTTGAGTGTACTTGCTACAGTAGGTCGTTAACGGCTGTCAACTTAATTCGGAATCGACCGTCATCAGCTTTCTATCCTATCGTGATTTATTACGCTTTTTCACCCAGATGCGTCCACCAACATGCGCTGGCTCTATGCGGAAACCTTATTGAGCAGATATTCATGAGTGCAAATGATCGCATAGCCTTGCGTTAACGCAATCTCTTAATGCGCAGATATAACCTTGTGTTAACGCAATCTCTTGATGCACTCGATCGTTGATTTCTTTAGATCGCATTTTCCGCCTTGCGTCAATGCATATTCTGCACAAAATTACATAAGTTAACTGTTTTAATGCGATTAACACATGCGGCCGCAATGTTGTGAACTTAATGCTTTTGGATGCAATATTGTATATTTTTATCAACGCAATCCTGCATTATTTTATAACTTTGCACTGTAATAACGTGCATTTCTGCCCATTATCACACCCCGAAATTTAAACAATGCTTGTTTTCAAGCATAAGCTAAAGATTTTCTTTTGAAAGTCGATCGTAATCTCTTTTCCTAGATTTCTCAAGGATGCCTTATTCAAATCCTATACACCAAAATTTCCTTAATTCTTATCCAAGTCTCTTCCTAAAATATTTCTAAAATTTAGGGACCGCAAGTTTAACCTTAAAAAAGACTTTACTAGATTCCAGGACATCGCATGATTTATTTCAAAAAAACTTTTTTCACTAGGGTGTTAGATGATTTTTTTTTTATCCTTGCATATTTTAGACATTATTATTTTTTGCTCTCTGACCTTGCGCTAATCCAAGTGCCTCACCTTCATTTTGGCTTGCCCCCACGTGTGTCATGCGGACATCTAACTACGAGCAAGACGCTCTTTCTCAGACAAAACTCATGCCCATTTGGCAGCAAAGTTGCGGTCATTTATTTATGTGTTGATCATGATACCTACCTTCGTTTTGGCTTGCCCCCACGTGTGTTATGCAGACATCCAACTACGAGTAGGATCTGATCGCAACGTTATGATGATTTTTTTTTAAAGGCAACAATAGCAAGGTCAAAAAATGAATATCGCACCCTCAAGAAATGTCCTCATTGCTAAAAGATTGAAAGAAGTCATGCGATGTTCTTAAGAAGTTTCATAAAGGGTCATATTGAAAGAAAGCTAGCAGACTACTAACTTCTAGAAATATTTCATGAGATGATTGTCCTAAAATTAAGTTGACTCTAGTGTGCATAAAAAGATAGAGGCATGCGTTTCATCATTGAAATCATAATTGACAAAGAGAAATCATGCGGTGACGTATTAAATTGATCAATGTTAAATGATTGCAGTAACCAAAGAGGATGCGGTGATAAATTTTCAAAATTAAAATGCGATACGATAGTGCAAAATTTGGAATAATTGCAAGGAAAGATACAACCCCAAAATTTGCACTGTCGCACGCATTATTTGTTTACGCATCCTGCTTTACGACGATCTACTTTCTTTGGATTGCAGTGACGAAATTACATAGTTTTGTCTTCGTGTAGTGCCTCCATAATCGTTTACCTCGATCGTTTACAAAAAACATCGAGAGGGTCAAATAATAAAAAAAAACAAAGTTAACAAAATTTCTCTCTCTCTCTCTTTCTCCTTTTTTAAAAAAATATAAAGATGTAAAATGAAGACAGATAAACGATATTTGAAATAACATCATAGTAGTGAGAGTTCATGAATCATAAGTAAGAAAAAGGATACTCCAGAAAACTTGCACCCCAGATGATTTTTTGTCGCATACCAGCGCAGGGGCCACTCGATTTCCTTCATTCCGGATTTCTCAGGTCTACAGAGGTCTTTTCTCGATGAAAATCACCCCTGCAATATGCCTTGACTCTTTGCTCATTAACCTTGAATGTACGGGACCCTTCCTCATTAATCAGCTCAACCACACCATGCGGGAATATTTCTTAAATTGTAAAGGGTTCGGACCAGCGCGACTTTAATTTGCCAGGAAGAAGCCGTAACCGTGAATTGAAAAGTATGACCTTTTATCTGCGTGGAGATTTTTTCCGCATAGCCGGTTGTCATGCCAACGTTTTGCTCGTTCTTTGTAAATTTTGGCATTTTCATAAGCTTGCATTCTCCACTCATCAAGCTCGACCAATTGGAGTTTTCTTGCTTCCCTTACTGCTTTTAAGTCGAAGTTAAGTTTCTTCACCACCCACAACACTTTGTGCTCTAGCTCCAGTGGTAAATGACATGCTTTACCAAACACCAACGCATACGAAGACATGTCTATCGGTGTTTTGTAGGCAGTCCTGTATGCCCACAACACTTCCTCCAGCTTCGTTGCTCAGTCTCTTCGCGAAGGCCTTACCACCTTCTCCAATATCAGCTTAATTTCTCGGTTGGACACTTCAGCTTGACCATTCGTCTGTGGATGGTATGCGATGGCCACTTTGTGGAGGATATTATATTTGAGCAGTAGATTTTTGACGGGGTAATTGACAAAGTGGGAGCCTTTGTCACTTATTATGGCATGTGGAGTGCCAAAACGAGTGAAAATATTTTTCTTCAAGAATTTGGAGATTACCGCAGCATCGCGTACGGCGCATACTACTGCTTCTACACACTTGCACACGTAGTTGACGGCTAACAGAATATACTTGTGACCATTCAAAGGTGGGAATGGTCCCATAAATTAATGCCCCAGACGTCGAACAACTCCAGTTCCAAAATGATGTTCATGGGTATCGCATGTTTCCATGAAACGTTACCCATGTGTTGGCACCGATCACATTTCATTGCATAATCTCTTGCATCATTAAATAGTGTTGGCCAATAGTACCCACTTTCTAATACTTTCGCTGCGGTGCGCTGGCTTCCAAAGTGGCCGCCATATGGTGAATCATGACATTGCGATAATATGCGTTGGTGAGCAGCATCCGGTACACACAGTCGCATAATCTGGTCTGACTCCCTCTTATACAGATTTGGCTCATCCCAAAAATAATATCTACATTCATACTTGAGCCGCCTCTTTTTTTGGTCGGTATAATCTTCGGGAAATTTCTCGCAAATCAGATAATTTACCACGTCTGTGTACCATGGCAATTCTTCAATCTGAAATAGCCGCTTGTCTAGGAACACTGCGCTTACCTCTGGCTAACTGCTGTCAACCTCTGGATTTTCTAATCTGGATAACTAATCTGCAACTTGGTTACCGTCCCCTTGCGATCAATTATTTCCATATCGAATTCATAGAGGAGGAGAACTCATCTAATCAATCTCGGCTTCGCATCCTTCTTTGTCATCAAATACTTTATCACTGATTGGTCAATGTGGATGAGTACTTTTGTTCCCAGCAAATATGCTCTGAATTTCTCCAACGCGAATATTACCGCAAGCAACTCTTTTTCTGTGGTCATGTAGATAGTTTGAGCAGGGTTTAAAGTCTTACTCGCATATGTGATGGGATACAGTATTGTTTTTCTCTTCTGTGCTAACACTGCTCCCATCGCATACCCGCTCGCGTCGCACATTAATTCAAAGGGAAGTGTCCAATTTGGTGCGATCAACACGGGCACAGTCGTCAGTGTGTTCTTTAAAATCATGAATGCACTGTGGAAATTATCTTCAAAGTCAAAATTTCTATCGGCTTCCATCAACGCACTCAGTGGTCGTGCTATTTTTGAAAAGTCCTTGACAAAACATTTGTAAAATCCGGCATGTCCCAAGAAATTTCTGACAGCCTTTACACTTGTTGGAGGTGGGAGCTTTTCAATTGCTTCAATTTTTGCCTTGTCCACCTCCAACCCATCCCTAGATACCTTATGCCCTATCACAATGCCCTCTTTCACCATAAAATGACATTTCTCCCAATAAAGCACGAGGTTCGTCTCCTCACATCTTTTCAATATCTTCTCCAAGTTGTCAAGACAGACTTCGTATGTGTCCCCATATACAGAGAAGTCGTCCATGAATATTTCTACAGAGTCTTCGAGATATTCTGAAAAGATGACCATCATGCACCTTTGGAAAGTGCTCGGCGCATTGCAGAGGCCGAACGGCATGCGACGAAAAGCAAATGTTCCATACGGGCTGGTGAATGTGGTCTTTTCTTGATCTTCGGGAGCAATCATGATCTGATTATAACTGGCATACCCATCCAAAAAAGCAGTAAAAATCATTTCCAGCTAGACGATCCAGCATTTGGTCAATAAAAGGTAGAGTGAAATGATCTTTCTTTGTTGCCGCATTTAGTTTGCGGTAGTCCATGCAAATACGCCATCCGGTGATGGTCCTTTGCGATATCAGCTAGTTATTTACGTTAGGGACTACCGTCATCCCTCCTTTTTTCGGCACGTATTGCACGAGGTTGACCCACGTGTTGTCTGCTATCGGATAGATGATGCCCGCGTCTAACCACTTGATTTTCTCCTTCTTTACTACCTCTTTCATCGCAAGGTTGAGTCTACGCTAATGTTCAATCGATTCCTTTGTGATTTTCTTCGAGACGAATTCTATGCATACAGTATGCGGGGCTAATTCCTCGAATGTCTGCGAGCGTCTAGCCAATTGCTTTTACATATTTTCTTAGAATGCTCAACAGCGCATTTTCTTGGTTTTCATTAAGTATGGAAGAAATGATTATCGGTAGCTTCTCATTCGGGCTCAGAAACGCATACTTCAGGTGGTTAGGAAGGGTCTTCAGCTCTATTATTGGTGGTTGTTTTAAGGACGGTTGCATTGTTTTTCTTTCTTCATTCACTGTCGGGTCAACTTCTTGGGTTGCGATCATCTCATCTTCCTTGTTTGTTTCTTCTGTGATCGCATTGCATGTAACAATGGATGTGATCGCATCCTCATCTTCGTTTTCATCTTCAGGCTTCTCTTATTCATTCAAACTCTATTCATCGTCGGATTCATTAAGGTCTTCTTCGTCAGGATATTTCATGGCCCGAATAATGTTAAACTTAAGCTTCTGTCTGTTCACGCTCAAGATGATCTCTCCTTTGTGCACATCAAGCTGGGCACGACCGCTCGATAAAAATGGTCGCCCAGGGATGATGGGCACATCTTTGTCTGCTTCGTAGTCCAAGATGATGAAGTCCACTGGGAATATAAATTTGTCGATTGTAACCAGCACGTCCTTCATCTTTCCCTCTAGATGCACCAAAGATCTATCGGCTAATTGGAGAGTCACTGTTGTGGGCGCAAGTTGCCCCATATTCAATTGCTTAAAAATTGACAGAGGCATCAAGTTAATGCTGACTCCAAGATCGCATAGCTTGCCCGATGTATAATCCTTCAATGGAGCAAAGGATAGTGAAACTCCCAGAGTCGTGCATTTTCGGTGGGATTATGGATTTTGAGCTCTGCATCAAAGCCACCATAGCGAACTTACCAGTGCCTCTCTTCTTTGTCACCATATCCTTCAGAAACTTCGCATATGCGGGCATCTCCTCAATTTCTTCGGTGAATAGAATATTAATATGCAATTGTTTTAACATATTCATGAAACGTTAGTACTATACCACATCATTTTTCTTCTTTCTGAGTCTCTACAGGAAAGGTGGCAACTATACTCTCACGGTCCTCTGTTCTTTTGGCTCTAAGGTGGACAGAATCTCTGGCTCTATCACCTCTTTTTCTTCTGCTTCTTCTTGAGTCACCGCAATCTCTGGTTCTAGCGAAATTGGAGTAGTCCGGCTAGCCTTCTTCTTTTCCCCTGCCACAGTCTTTCCACTCCGCAATGTCACAACTTGACATTCCTCTTTACCCGTACCCCCTGTGTTGCGTGAGAGTTCCGTTCAACTCGGCAGGGCCCCTTGCGGTCTGTTCTTGACTTCGCCCACAATCTGGCTTATCTGTATTTTCAGGTTGCAGATAAACGTCGCTTGGTTTTGAAGCACAGTTTCGTTCTTCTCAATATATTGCTTCAATAAACTTTCCAAAGAGGAAGATTGCAGTGTCGGCGAACTGCTGGCTTGATTACTTGTTTGACTGTTGCTTCGCGGGAAAAATCTGGGTGGCCATTCTTTTTGCGCCACTGATTGGAAATTTAGTTGTTGATTTTTCCATGCAAAGTTGGGGTGGTTTC
This sequence comes from Benincasa hispida, assembly GCF_027475165.1. Classification (NCBI taxonomy): domain Eukaryota; kingdom Viridiplantae; phylum Streptophyta; class Magnoliopsida; order Cucurbitales; family Cucurbitaceae; genus Benincasa; species Benincasa hispida. Next base: position 60,054,968 of record NC_143485.1, read on the forward strand.
TCCACCTAGGGTTGTACGTGATAGAAAACAGGTTATTCTTTACAAAGTAGATTGACTGTGGATTTTGCGGGCATTCCTCCATTGTGTGTCCTTCACCGCAAGTAGCATACCTTGCGGTAGTCTAGTTGATTTCATTCACTTTCCCACTATGCGTTGTTGGGCTGTTGATTGCGATTCCCTGTATCAAGTTCATCATCGCAGTCATCTGACTCTAAAGTGATGCGATAGCACCATTGTTTGTGTCACTATCCTTTATTCTCAATCTTTGATCGCTCTCCCTCCAGTCCTCGTGATTTTTAAAGATGCAATCAAGGATGTTCTTGTCCTCATCAAACGTTTTATCTAGCAGACCTCCAGCGGCTGCCGCATTGGCAGCGGTCTGCGAAGCAGGGTTTAATCCGTGATAAAAAAAATCTCCATTTGTAAGCAGTCTGGTAACCCGTTGTACGGGCAGTCTCTTACAATCCTCTTAAACCTCATCCAAGCATCGCGGAGCGATTCGTCCATGTCCTGTTCAAAATTGGCTATTAATTTCCTTTTCCTGGCATTCTCAGTTGGTGGGAAATATTTCTTCATCAACTTCTTTACTACTTGTTCCCAAGAAGTAATCTCCCCCGGTTCAAGAGAGTACGCCCATTTTCGTGCCTGATCACACAACGAAAATGGAAATAGAGTTAGTCGAACTTCCTCGGTGGAGATATTCGGGAACATAAAAGTGTTACAAATCTCTATGAAGCTCTAGAGGTGGGTGTGCAGGTCTTTGCCACGCCTTCCTCCAAACGGTCCAGCAGTCTGGATCATCTGCAGCATCACCGGTTTCATTTCAAATCAAGATCCATCAAAAGAAAGCCTCATGATTCCTGGGGAGAAATCGTAGAGGTTGGGCAACGCATAGTCCCGAATGGGCCTATTGCGATTGTTTGCCAGAGGATTGGATTCGCCATGACATTGTTTTCATTTGGTGCTCTGATTCCAGGTTGTTTTGCCATATTATCTTTCTCATGTGCTTGTTGTTGGCGACTACCTCTCAATCTTCGTCGGAACGTTCTTCCAATCTCTGGGTCGTAATTCTCCAGAGATTGAAAGCTGCAACGAAATTAGAAAAATCACCGTTAGCACACTGAATTGCCGAAGTCCCCGACAGCGGTGCCAAAAACTTGATGCATTATTTTATGCGGTGAAATAATGGAAGGAATTGTGGTGATGGAAAATGCGTTGTGCAACAAGTTTTCTCAGCAAAACCTAAGTATAAATCCTACTAAGTTTTCTGGTAAGTCCAGGGTCGAACTCAACGACTAAGGAAAACAATACGCGGCAATAATTTTTAGATTACTTTGCGGTAACAAATAAATTAATGAATTAGTTGGGTTGTTGTTTGCAATATAAAATGTATGCAACGTAGTTAAGAAAAGATTGATTATGCGACAAATACACTGAGTATGCAGAGGAACGGGTTAAGAAGGTCTTTAGCTAGCGTTTCCCGAGAATGCGTTCAAACTATGTGATCATGCTACACTCATGCGATAACAAATCATTTTCCAATGCAAATGCGGTAACTTCTAATTCTAGGATGCATGCGATGAATGCGATAATGTCCATAGAACTTATTCCTAAGTCTCTACTTCTTGCCTATGCGATGATGCAAGATGCACACAAAGACAAGGTGACCGCATACAATCATAACCTATCTCTAGGATGCATGTGATGCGTTAATAGCAAACAGTGCTTATTCCTAAGCTCCTATCTCTTGATTATACGTTTCTAATCTGACTCTCCCGAGCCTAGAATCTAACCTGACTTTTTCAAGCCTAGATTCTATCCTTAGAATAACCTCCCGAGTAACTCTAATGGATGAATGACGCATACATAATACAAGATAATTGCATAGAATGAAGATCCCTAGTTATGCTAACTAAGTGCTTCTCAACCCATTCGACAGATTTAGCTACTCATGTGTAATGTACAGAGAGTGAAAAGATATAAAGATGTAAATTCCATTTCTATAGATAAGTTCAGAGTACAAAATGACAATGGAAGATAAGGGTAGAGAGTCTGGTAGCAATTCCTTGCTTCCCAAGGCTTTCACACTGTTAACTTTATTCTACTCAAAAGATGTTCCTGCTACCGCAGGAGTTGGCCCTCTCTCTGATCTCGACGCTTCCAGCACTCTTCCAAGTTCACCGGAACGATCTCTCAGTACAATCTCACTTCCTTCGCTTCCGCCTTCTAAGTAAAAGAAAACTAAGAATAAGGCTACTTCTATCTAAGGGAAAACTCCCTAACTGTCGAACTCCTTCAATGAAGGTGGCCTCTGGTATTTATAGAGCTTCAGGGTGAAAGGCTTCTTCTCTCTTATGATTGCACTGATGGGATGGAATTAATTCTCTGTCTGAAGTGCTGAATATTTGTCACCGAAAAGTTGAGTGTACTTGCTACAGTAGGTCGTTAACAGTTTGTCAACTTAATTCGGAATCAACCGTCATCAGCTTTCTGTCCCATCGTGATTTATTATGCTTTTTCACCCAGATGCGCCCACCAACACGCGCCGGCTCTATGCGGCAACCATCTTGAGCAGATATTCGCGAGTGCAAATGATCGCATAGCCTTGCGTTAACGCAATCTCTTAATGCGTAGATATAGCCTTGCGTTAACGCAATCTCTTGATGCGCTCGGCCGTTGATTTCTTTGGATCGCATTTTCTGCCTTGCGTCAATGCATATTCTACACAAAATTACATAAGTTAACTGTTTTAATGCGATTGACGCATGCGGCTGCAATATTGTGAACTTAATGCTTTTGGACGCAATATTGTATATTTTTATCAAATCAATCCTGCATTGTTTTATAACTTTGCGCTGTAATAACGTGCATTTCTGCCTGTTATTAGATACCCCCACTCGTGTGTCACCTACACGAATGCGTTAGATCATTACGTTTGTATCAAATATAAAATGGGTCATATCCATAGTGCTACCAAGACAAAATGTGCAGTCTTATCCCTATACTATAGATCTTCTAGGTTGTATCTTGAACATTGATCCATATATGTCTCCACATATAGTTCAAGACTTATAAGATAGTCTTGGATATTAGTTTATTAGATTTATGGTTATTTAGATAAAATAGACAACAATACAATCAATAACATTTATTGATTTAACATCTGCAACTCTTTTTTATGACAGGTAATTAATAACATTTACTATCTATAAGTTTTAGGGCATAAAACTCAACAAAAACAAAATTAACTTTAACTTTTGATCATATACATATATATAATTGTTTCTATTATTTTTTTTATTTATTTTTCATTTCATTTTATAATATACTTAACTCTTAACTTTATATTAAATTTACAATAAAAAATCTATTTTTAATTTTTAATTAAAATAAATAAAACAATAATAATACTAATTTCTTCTCCAAAATATTTACAATTTCAATATAAATATCAATTTTTAATTGATTTTAAATAATTAGTTAATTAAAAATAAAAATATAAACAGGAAGTTTTTCCCTGCGACGACCCAATCCTAATAGAATGGGGATTCCCACGGGGACGGGGACGTAGGGTGCATCTCTCGCCTCCACCCTACCCCGTTGCCAACCCTATAACCATCGTTGCCGGTTGAAGGTGGCAAGCAAAGAGTGAGATGAGGTAGATGCCTTTTGGGACATTTCAGTAATTTCTAAGAATTATATAAATTAGATAAAGATTACCCATTAAAGACTTGCAAGTCATTTTTCTAAAAGTTGATTTCAAGTTTGAAAAATACTTCGGTGCATCCAGGGCAACACCTATATTGTTGCATCCTACCAAATTGTCCAATCATAACTTGCCATGTAGAAAAATTTGTTTTGTTCTTTTTTGAAACATTTTAATATTTCTTTTATATGACTAATGAGAATGGAAGCACAAGATTAGTACATCCCTATATTATCATAAACCAACTTATCTTATAATTTTTTTTTTTCAAAATCTATTTTGAGTGGTTAGCAAGTACTTGAATTTATTTCAAAATAAATTATTTTTAAATTAAAAACTTGTAAATGTATTTCAAACACACTCAAGGTGAGTGCCTTAAAATTTCAATCGAAATTGAAGATATCATAATTATTGTTGATGTCAAAAATCGCACCAACAGTAAATTTATTTTTTCGAGGGAGATCCATCTGAGTGCTTGCAAGACAAAAGCAAATGAACATCGGTGTGGTGTTTAACCACACACACTCTGACGCTCAGATCTTGTGTTTCTGAGTAACTAGACAAATAGGAAAATAGTAGGGTATTTTGGCATACTTGCAACCATTGATTTTAGTCGCTCATATAGAATGGTAGATTGTAATGGTTACTTAGGCTCATAATGGCTCTCTTAAACTCGTGAAATCGTTGAGTTAATAATCAATGGGCAGTTACACTATCATTATAATGGATGTATGAGTGCTCTCAATGCCACCTTTATGGCTCTCGTCCGTTCAGAATCCAAACGTTCTCGCACTCAATAGCTAAGAGGTCTCTCTTCATGGGTCCTCTGACCTCTCCTAGGCACTGTCCCAAGATTAATCTACCTTGTGGTTCTCCTCCTCTCGTGAGCTCCTCTTAGGAGGTTAGGCTTGTTGGGGTTGATGCCCCAAAGTCCCGTGTCTAGTAGTTTATAAACAGTTTGTACGAACGCTTGTGATGTATAATATATGATATTTACTTCACTTCTTGATTTTGCTCATTTGGATGTTTTATTTGCTTTACCACAAACCAATAAACTAAAATTCCTGGTTGTCTTTATGTAACTTAAGCATGTATGTGGTGACATACAAGTGGATCATGTCTTAAGTGATAACCAAAATGGTCTATAGTATATGGATAAAGGAGAGAAACCTTATCTTGGTAACGCTATGGATGCGACCCGCTTTGTGGAATGGTTACACTTGTCACAAATGGTTTGATCCTGATCATTCGTGTAAAGGACATACAAGCGAGGGCATCCTATACAAAGTGTTTGTATAAGTCCTGACCATGAAGTGTTAGCGTCTCGTTATATAACACCGTTCATGATAGAGACTTTACTTCACTAGGATGACCAAGATAACATGGCCTCAATCCTGAGTGAGTTGGGAACTCCTGCCATTGAAGGCGGTCCTTTGATTTGCATGGCTGCGAGTGGCCAGGACGCCGACTCAAACCTACCACTTTGGGTATTCGTCTGATTTGGAAGCTGGGAACTCAGCTACACAAGATGGAATTCAAGATGGAATTCACTCCTTCCCCGAAACAGGGGTAAGCTCCCTTAAGGGTTGATTCTAGGGCTTGAACAATGTGGCACCACACACCTTCTCATGGCCGGAGAGGTGTTCACACATAGTTGGACTATGTTGTATTGTTCATTAGAGACATCAGTGGTACCTAAGGAGTGAGATGTAACTATAGGGATAAAACGGTAAATTGGCCCAACTGTACTTATGAGCATCTGTGAAGGGTTATCATACTCATGATTGGTTATATCCGATGGACACATAAATATATCTGTGGTAAGAAGAGTTCAGTTGTCGGTCTTTAGTGGAATACCTGGCAGTTAACGGATGATGGATCTCGTGGCTAAAGAATTTAGTCAGCTATTCACGTACCGTTGGAGCTTCGAGCCATAGGTCCATAAGGCCCCCTTGGTAGCTTGGATACAAGTTGAGAATCAGTTTTCCGGTCAGTTTGAAATGTTCAAGAGGGAGTTCGATTATATATGATATAATTGAACTGGTTAATTATATATGATATGATTGACTAAATGTATGAGATACATTATTTTGAAGGAAATTGGATATAAATATGATTTATATCAAGTAGAGGAGAAAACACTATAGTTGATATATGATACCAAATATTAGGTTATGAATATAATATGATTATATTTATTAATTTATTAATTGGGCGGTTATGAGATAATTGGCCGGTGTTTTCTCCGTAATGCATTAGTGGGAAGTTCAATTCAGTTTTAGTAACGAAAGAATAAAATGAAAATTGTTTTTATTTTGCACGAGAAACGCATAATCGCTCACAGTATGTTAGCCTTCTATCGCTTAGTGTTTAAGAGCCTATACGATAGCACCCACTTACTAAAAGATTGCATACCCGCACTTTCCTAAACGATCGCCCGCGATTTCCTAAATGATCTCTTACCTTTTCATAAACGATCGCTTAGCGCGTGAGCATAACTAAATGATTGTATAGACCATTGCTTAGATTTTATTACACGATCGTGTACCCCGCCTAAACGATCAAGCACCCGACTATACGATAGTCTTTTCATTCTCCCACTTGCTTGATCCTTTGTACACGGTAGTCTTTCCTCTTCCCCTCTACCAATTCCAACCAAGCCCACCCTTTAGATTCTCACTCCGAGAATACTGAGGGCTCAAAGTGGTGGTGTCGTCCCCATTTGCTGTTGTTCGTGCGAAGCTGTTCGTGTAGACGACCGAGCTGTTACTGGGTGATTACTCGCTGGACTAGAAAGAGCAAGAGGAGTTCGTTCACGATGAGACCTAGTTTTGTGAAGAAAAGTCTTCAACTGGTATGTTCTCTCAGTCTCTCGTTTTTATCCTTTAAGCATGCCAGTAATTTAGTGTTATCAATGCATGTCTGTATGTTTGAATGTATATATGTAAATTCTGTCACAGTGAATTGGAAAGATCCATTTTCGCTCATTGGTACTCTTGTATAAGAGTTTCTTCAATCGATATTAGAGCCAAGTTTCTGATATTCCAATTTCATTGATGTAAAGAATTGCATATACATTCTTGGTGGATGCAGCATGTCTACTCTCTGTTTTAATTGTTAAATCGTTTGGGGATGTGTGGATTAATGGAGTTTTCTGGGATGAAACCTCAATTTGTTAAATTCTTTTACATTTTCAGTTAATTGTAAAGGCCCCTGCATTTTTGGGCATAATTAATTGCTATCGAGTCTGTAATTTCAAAGTTAGTTTGAGTTTTGAGTCATTCGTGAAGAAGTTTGGAGCAAGGGTTTCCATTCTTCGAGGAAGAAGACGACCAAGTATTGGTCGAGTCATGTAGACGAAGGGGTAGACGATCATTGAGTATCGGATGCTTGGGTATCGTTTAATGTGTGTGCGCACTAGACGATCGTATAGCTCAGCAAGCCTCATCGCTTAGTTATTGACTATACGATCATGAATTAAAGGCGTGGTAAATCATTTACCTTTGCGTGTTAAGGGATTGTTTAGACGATCAAGCTTTGCAACCTCCTTGTCGTCTAAGCAATCCTTTAGCTTTTTGAGTTATCGTTTAGTGTGCACTACACAATCGTTTACCTAGAGGCGTTTACTAAACGATGGAGCTTCGCCCAACATTCAAGATCCAGTTTGCCTGTGAACCGATTTGCTCGGTGAAAAAATGTAATAGATAGAATTTTTCATTCCAATTTTATGTTTGTTCATCCGGTCCATTAATCTTTGTTTTAATACATGAGATGTATGGTTTATTTTATATGTCATATGGTATACACATATAGAAAATCCCACTTTAGGTTATGCATTGGTCATGCATCATCTCTTTATTATAAATGTTATGATTTAGAGAAGCATGATTAAATTACGTAAGAACATGCTCACGCAACATATAATATAAGAGTTATATTTATACATGCATAAAAAGTATTGACATGCATCATCCTTATATTATAATTGTTATAGTATAAGGGTGTATGCAAAGTATGTTTGCTTGGTTATTACATGTATATAAAAGTTTGTATAGTAATGATTGGATATTGCATGAAGCATGACACATAGGTTACTTCATAAGCGTTATAAATAACTTGTTGTGTGGCAATGTGTTTTAGTTGTTTCTTTTTAAAGGTTAAAGAGAAATCAAAACTAAAAGCAGTAAGAAAGACATGCATGTTCACTTTGGTTTAATTCATGGATTTAAAATGTTTAGAACTTGGATAACATAGACCTAAAGTCCCCCGCCTTACCGCTCGGCCATGCCGCCAAAATGATCCCTTCTTTTCTGTTTACTTTCCCCGGTCCCGATGCTACCGTGGGCTTTACGTCATTAGTCCGATCCTTTGTAGGAACTACCCGTAATAACGAACTTACAAATATTTCAAAAAAGGTCGGCATACGGCGTACAAAAAGTTCGCGCCCACAGTTCTAATATGATTAGTAACCCTTAGGCTAAAATTTTTTAATCAGTTTAATAGGATTAAATTGACTAATAAAAGGTTAAAATGTAGCAAATCTATCTATAAAGAACCTTTTTGTCTAAGGCAGGTTCTGTCTAGGCTGGGGTATTTAAGTTAACGGAAACGTAACACCCCTACCTAGAAACCTACGTGGAAAGGTGAATTAGATAGATTTGATGCAAGCATGCAAGTTTAGGACAGTCCATTAAAGTGTTTAAATGTAACTATTTTAACGTGTTCTATTTCATAGACAAATGTTGTTTATAAGTAGACTTAAAAGATGACTTAGACTAAAATCAGTAGCTAGATTGTCTTGGTTAATGAACCCCTAGGTAGGACATTCAGTGGGAGGCACTTGGGGCATATGATGCTTCATTTAAACCTTTCACGTTTCTCCCTTATAGTCCACACCATGAGATCTACCTTTGGCCTCGTGGCACCCTAGGAGTGTCCCCCTAAAGGATGGATTTTGGGTAGGTCAATATCAAGGTGGATGGAGAGAATGTTCATAATAAGTGGGAGTGGGAAGTGCAACAGCATATCCCACAATCTCCCTTGTTGGATTGAATAAATTTTTGTGCATCGCCTCGAGGCACCCTGAGAGTGTCCCCCTATAGGATGGCAGCTTTTCGCGTTTCTTTATTTGATCTCCTGTAAGAGGATAAGGTTACTTAGTCTCTTGTCCTAATCTGCTTCTTCCCTACAATGGGCTCATTAGAGCGAGACTCTGGCGACGAAACTAAGGGATCACACTTACGCGGAATTGTTAAGGGTTAACAGTTCTAGACCAAATAAATGGTGGTTGTTAGGTTCAATTCTAAGAGTTGGTTCTACTTGATGGTTGAGAATGTCTCATCCCAGTGAAAGGGCATCTATCACCCCACCGGAGATGTTTGTCCTGCCTCGTTGGGGCATCATTACAAAATAGAAGTCTTAAACACTTATACTTGGAAACTTTTTTGCTAAAATTAATTGGTTAAAATGTGGTTTAGCAAAATCTTATAAAAGTTTGTTCGTTTTTCAGCAACAAGTTTTAAAAATGGCTACAACCACTATGGCTTTGCTTAGCGGCAACAAACTTACTGGCGATAACTTTTCTACTTGGAAACATATGATCACGATGATACTAATCATCAAGGATCTCATGTTTTCCCTTACGGAGGTCTATCCTCCTATTCCAGCTCCCAACGTCGCTCAAAATGTTCGGGAGGCGTACTAGCGATGGACACGGGAAAACGAGAAGGCTCGAGCCTATATTTTCACTAGTCTTAATGATGTGTTGGCCAAGAAGCTGAGCCCATGGTTTCAGCGTGTGAGATCATAGAGTCCCTACGGGGGATGTTTGGACAACCGTCTGAATAGCTCAAGCACGAGGCTCTTAAATACATCTCCAACTCCAAAATGAAGGAAGGCACCTCTGTTCATGAACATGTGCTTAATATGATGGTCCACTTTAATATGGCGGAGATGAATGGGTCTAGTATCGATGAGGGCAATCAAATTAGCATAATCCTGCATTCATTATCGGAAAGTTTTCTCCACTTTGTTAGCAATGTGATTCTTAACAAAGTGAAATATACCCTTACAACTCTCCTCAACGAGTTGCAGACATATCAATCTTTACTCAAAAGTAAGGAGAGGAAAAGGGTTGAGGCAAATGTTGCTTCATCTTCTAGAACGTTCCATCGAGGTTTGATCTCAGGAAAAAAGTCTGTACCTTCTACTTCTAACTCTGCAAAGGGGAAGAAGAAGAAGGGCGGTAAGGGGAAGGGAAAGCGCCTGCTAACCCGCCATTTGTCACCCCAAGGCGGCGTTCGTCGCCGGTTGAAAAGGAAAAATTTATTCACTGCAACCAGAACGGACATTGAAAGAGGAATTGTCCTTGCTGGCTGAAAGAAAGGAAGACCGCCAAGGTAGACAAAGTTAAATATGATTTACTTGTACTAGAAACATGTTTAGTGGAGAATGATGATTCAGCCTGGATAATTGATTCGAGCACCACTACTCATGTTTGTTCTTCTTTTCAGGGGATTAGATCCTGGCGACAACTAGAGGCTGGTGAGATGACGATACGAGTAGGCACCGGGCACGTCGTCTCAGCTGTGGTAGTGGGAGGCATCCAGTTATCTTTATAGAATAAGTTTCTAGTTTTAAGAGATATGTATGTAGTTCCTGACCTTAAGAGGAACCTTATTTCTGTAAAGTTTCGGTTACAATGTGAATATACCTTTCTTTTAATGTGGATAAAGTTTTTATTCATAAAGATGCTATTGAAATTTGTACAACTAATCTCGAAAGTAACTTATATGTGCTAAGACCGTTAGCCTTAAGTTTCCTCCATAACATAGAGTTATTTAAATCTGCCACAACTCAATCTAATCGTAACGAATTTCTCAAAAGAAAATGCCCAATTTTGGCACCTTCGATTAGGGCACGTCAATCTCAATAGGATTAAGAGATTGGTGAAGAATGACTTTCTAAGTAAGTTAGAAGAAAATTCTTTACCGGTGTGCGAATCGTGCCTTGAGGGTAAGATGACTAAAAGACCTTTTTTGGAAAAGGTTATCGAGCCAAAGAGCCTCTTGAGTTAGTACTTTTTGACCTTTGTGGTCCTATGAATGTGCGAGCCCGAGGTGGCTATGAGTATTTCATCAGCTAATGATTACTCTAGGTATGGGTATGTTTATCTGATGCAATGGAAGTTTGAATCCTTTGAAAAGTTTAAAGAGTTCAATACTAGAGTTAAAAATGCATTAGATAGACGGATTAAAACACTTCGATCAGATTGAGTTGAGAATTTTTTGGACTCGACATTCCAGGACTATTTGATAGAACATGGAATCATTTCCCAACTCTCAGCGCCGGGTACACCTCAATAGAATGGTGTAGTGGAGAGGAGAAACAGAACCTTATTGGACATGGTTCGTTTGATGATGCGCTTCCTTACCAGACTCGTTTTGGGGTTTCGCAGTGGAGACTGCAGTATACATACTCAACTGTGTTCCTTCCAAAAGTGTTGCGAGAACACCTCTGGAGTTGTGGAACGGGCATAAAGCTAGTTTACGTCACTTTCGCATTTGGGGTTGCCCGGCACATGTGCTTGAGGCAAATCCTAAAAAGTTAGAATCACAGTCGAGGTTATGCTTCTTTGTAGGCTACCCTAAGGGTACACGAGGGGGTTATTTTTATGATCCGTCGGAAAATAGGGTGTTTGTTTCCACGAACGCTATTCCTGGAGGAGGATCATATTAGGGAGCACAGTCCACGTAGTAAATTCGTGTTACGTGAGCTTTCCAACGAAACTACTGAAACTTCAACAAGAGTTATTGAAGGGTCTACTTCATCAACAAGAGTTGTTGATGATAGTTCATCTAGTAGGTCGGTTCCACCTCAAGAGTTGATGGAACCTAGACACAGTGGGAGGAATGCGTATCCGCCCGTTTGCTATCTGGGTTTCACGAAAATCCTTGCTATGGTAGCAGATGGCAACATTGAGGATCTGTTGTCTTATCAGAAGGCAATGGAGGATGTAGACCAAGATGAATGGGTCAAGGCCATGGATCTCGAGATGGAGTCGATGTACTTCAACTCAGTATGGGATCTTATAGATCAGCCTGATGGAGTAAGACCTATAGGTTGTAAATAGATCTACAAGCGCAAACGAGGTGCTAATGGGAAGGTGCAAACCTTCAAGACTCGACTTATGGCAAATGGTTATATCCAGATAGAGGGAGTCGACTATGAAGAGACTTTCTCGCCTTTTGCCATGTTAAAGTCGATCTGCATCCTCCTGCCCGTTGCAACTTATTATAATAATGAGATCTGACAAATGGACGTCAAGACGGCCTTTCTCAATGGAAATCTTGAGGAGACCATTTACATGGTGCAACCCGAGGAATTCATTGCCCAAGATCAAGAGCAAAAAGTTTGCAAACTGAATTGGTCCATTTATGGGTTAAAATAGGTGTCTCGATCTTGAAACATTCGGTTTGATACTACAATCAAATCGTATGATTTTGACCAGAACGTTAATAAACCTTGTGTCTACAAGAAGATCGCCAACGCTTCAATAGATTTCTTAGTGTTGTATGTAGACGATATACTACTCACTGAGAATGATGTAGGTCTATTGACTGCAGTTAAGAACTAGTTGGCGACCCAATTTCAAATGAAAGATTTGGGAGAGGCTCAGTTTGTTCTGGGTATACAAATCTTTCGGGATCGTAAGAACAATGTTCTAGCACTATCTCAGGCAATATACATTGACAAGATGTTGCTCAAGTACTCGATACAGGACTCCAAAATGGGCCTACTACCGTTCAGGCATGGAGTCACTTTGTCTAAGGTCATGTATCCTAAGACGCCTCAAGAGGTTGAGAAGATGAAATAGGTCTCATATGCATCTGTCGTTAGCAGTCTGATGTATGTGATGCTCTGTACTAGACTAGACATCTGCTACGTTGTGGGAATGGTCAATAGGTATCAGTCTAACCCAGGCCAGGGTCACTGGACCGCAGTGAAGAATATCCTCAAGTATCTTCGGAGAATGAGGGACTACATGCTTATGTATGGATCTAGGGATTCAATCCTTACTGGATACGTGGATTCTGACTTTTAAATTGACAAGAACTCTCGCAAGTCCACTTTAGGGTCAGTCTTTACTCTTAACGGAGGAACTGTAATGTGGTGAAGCACTATGCAGAGGTGCATAGCTGACTCCATTATGGAGGCAGAGTACTTAGCGGCTTGCAAAGCTGCTAAGGTGGTCGTCTGGCTTAGGAAGTTCTTGACAGAATTGGAATTTGTTCCAGATATGGTTAGGCCAATCACCCTCTATTGTGACAATAGTGGTGCTGTGGCGAACTCCAAGGAGCCTAGGAGTCATAGGCGTGACAAACACATAGAGCGGAAGTATCACATGATCTACAAGATAGTGCATCAAGGGGACGTGATCATTACAAAGATCGCTTCGAAGTACAATGTTGCTGACCCATTTACGAAGGCTCTCACGGCTACAGTGTTTAAGGGTCAACTTCAGAGCATAGGTCTACGGGACCGCCCACGGCCAGACGAAGGCATGTGGGAGATTTTTTTTGTACTGGGCTTTTATGCCCTAGTTTATTGTTTTGTACTAGTTTTTTGTACACCCCACTTCGTTATAGGACAAGTGGGAGATTGTTGGGGTTGATGCCCTAAAGTCTCGTGTCCTATAGTTTGTAAACAGTTTGTACGAATGCTTGTGATGTATAATATATGATATTTACTTCACTTCTTGATTTTGCTCATTTGGATGTTTTATTTGCTTTACCACAAACTAATAAACTAAAATCCATGGTTGTTTTTATGTAACTTAAGCGTGTATGTGGTGACATACAAGTGGATCATGTCTTAAGTGATAACAAAAATGGTCTGTAGTATATGGATAAAGGAGGAAAACCTTATCCTGGTAACGCTACGAATGCGACCCGCTTTGTGGAATGGTTACAAGTGTTGTGACTTGCCACAGATGGTCTAATCCTGATCATTCGTGTAGAGGACATGCAAGCGGGGGCATCCTATACAAAGAGT
>NC_143485.1:61752526-61792526 GCF_027475165.1 Benincasa hispida
GACATAAGTACCAGATGCACGAGTAAATTTTCATTTATCTCGATATCAAGTGCCTTTTAATTTACCTGCGAGATTGGACATTTCCATAATGTACTCCCTTATGTTTCCATTGCTCTTATATCTCATAGAAGTTAAAGAAGTCAAAAGATACTTCCTTCCCCTTTCTCATTTTTAGCAAAAATATTTCTCAATTTGAGCAAAAAACTTATTGCCATTTTCACTTTATGTGATAGAGCCCCGAAAAGACTCCGGAATGGAGTGCCTAATGATCATCAGACACATGCGATTTGACCGTTCCCACTTCTCTATATTAGCCGTATTTGGCTGTTCCTCAGTAGCAGTAGGTTTATCGGTCCTTAATGCAAGGTCCAAATCTATACACCCGAGAAGTATCTCTAAGCTTTCCTTCCAAATCTTGAAGTTTGATCCATTCAACTTAGGGATTGAACTCAGATTTCTAGATATTTGAGTAAGACCAACTGAAACAATAAACAACAAAATATATGCTCACAATTAAAATATAACAAAATAATTTTACATATGTGGTGGGCCCCTTTAACAAGATACCTAACACAACATTGATGTCCAACCTTTGAGCAAAAACACCAACTGTAAATGGTACTCTCAACGTAGTAATCAAAGTATTAACAATTAACTTTGTCAAAAAATAGCCTTTCTTTGGACTGACTATTTTTTTACATGAACAATCCTTATAATTGTCACATACTCATTACCACATGCATACCCACAATTTGACCAAATAATTATCTTCCTTTGGGCCGATCATTATCCGCATAAATTCATGAATATGCACATCTTATATTTTAGAATTAAATTAATCTAGATAATAGAGGCTACTTTGGTAACATATTATTTTGACCAATTCAATCTAAAATATAAGATACATTAATATAATAATATTATTGTACAAAAATAAAGGAGGAAGACACCAAATAGTCTTTACTAATATTCACTTAATAATTGCATACACATAATACAATTAAAGCAACAAAACATGTGAATATCGCTAAATATCATCAATCAAATTTAAATTTAAATTCACCAAAATATCAATTAAATTTAAATTTAAATTTACCACATTATCAATCATATTTAAATTTAAATCCACAACATGATTAATCAAATTTAAACTTAAATTTACAATGTGATTGATCCAATTTAAATCTAACTTCATAATTTGATTGATTTAATTCCTAATTTATCAACTAATTCCTAATTAAATAGGAATTACTTATCGAATTGATTAATTCTTGACAAAATGCAAGATTTTCAATAAAAAAAAAAAACCGAATTGATTAAATTCACCAAATTCAACATTGTCAATCAAACCTTATCAAAGTTATCGACTAAACAATCCCTTAATCTGCCACCTACATGTCATGATCTTCATTCGGACTGAAATTTAGTTCAATAGGGTTCAATTTTCATGGGCATATCTGAACAATAAGTGACAAAATTGCCACACAAAAAAAAAATGGTGCTCCATATATGTGGATAATGCCATAATGGTTTTCCAAACCCTTAATGTGTAACACATATACATATCCGGCAACATAGTACTCGATATTTGATCAGTACCCACGAAAACCATTAACTTCATCAAATTAAAATTAATATTCCCTTAAAAAAAATATAATCAAATGGGGTTTTCACCTGCATGTTACCGCGGGCAAGCCACATAATGGGTTTTCCACAAAATAAATAGAAACTATATTTCTTTTAATTGAAAAATACATGAAGCCGAACCAAAATTGAATCACAATATGATTGAAAAACAAATATAAGTCAACGATTTAACATGAAATTCATGCTCTGATACTACTTGTTAGCATAAATACTCTATATCTATATTGAATAGATAAACCCTAGAATCATTCATGTCAAATTGTCAATAATATATACATATCGGATTCCATTGAAAGATTTATGATGACTTTAAAGTGGCGGCTATTATCTTCCTCAATCAAAGCTCCAAATCCCCTAAGTGGGATTTCTCTCTAGATGAGATTCAAGAAAGACTGAGTGCTTATTGCTTTGGTATATTGGGGACTATAGCCTAAGGTCTCTTTATATACTAGTTCAATTAGGGTTCCCATTAAACCCTAATTAACTAGGAATGAGCTTCTACCCATTAAGTCCATACTCAATTAGGAATCTAGGGCCTTAATTAATTAGATTACATAATAAGGCCCAATCTAATAAAATAACCCAATGTGATAAATTATTAATCCACATACATAGCTCATACTTTAATTAAACATATTATTATTTAAATATGTCTAACACATGAAACTAAAATTTGGCTAACCTTAATAGAGGGATTCAATTCATAGTATAGTTAAGTAAGTCATAGCATAGTAGCATAAACTCATAGCATAGATTAAGTAGTGCAACTCATAGCATAGGAAATCTACCTTGGGCGCATAGTGTTGGATGCATGGGGTAAGTTGGATGCATAGGAGACTCCCAAGAAACCTTAGTTGGACAAATTAAGCGTATTATAAGGGGAAGGAAGTCACCTTTAATGCGTAGAAGACATCTTGAAAACTATGCTATGAGAATGAAGAGTTATGCTATGAGCATAAGAAACTATGCTGTGAGCATGAGGAGCTATGGTATGAGCATAGTATTGGGATTGGTGTCCTAATTCTCTCGGAGTCTTGTTGTTTTGTAAAGATACACATTGTTCAATGAATAAAATAAGTGTTATTTAATTATGACATTTACTCATATCCAATAAACAAAGCTCCTTGGTTATCTTATGTGAACTTAAGCATATATATGTGATATACAAGTGGATCATGTCTTAAGTGATAACCTAAATAGGTCTGTAGTATAAGGATTAAGGTGGGATACCTATCCTGGTGACACTATGGATACGACTCACTTTGTAAAGGTTTGCAAGTGTTATAAACTACTACAGATGATAGATCCTGACCATTCACGTGGAGACGTGTGAGCGGGGGTGTCCTATACAAAGATTTTATATAAGACCTGGACCACGAGATGACTAGACTCTGTATATAAAATTTTTGATGTAAAGACCGGACCCCCTAGGACTCAAGTTAGGCCGATACTAAACATATGCATGAATGGAACTTAAAACGACATCCTTCTATAGTGAAATAAATGCTAAATAAATAAGTTGAACTCAAAAGACCTTCATTAAATTTAGATATTAAAAATAGATGATAGGGTACTCATAAATCATAAATGATAATAAATAGGTCTGAAAACAAATCTTAATAGTAAGTTTCAAACATCAAATTGAAAGTTGAAAAACATGGAAAGAAATCTAGATATCATAAGTGGAAGCATAAAACTGGTCCTCAGTGGCTCGTGTAAGGATTCCTCTTGTCATTCGCCAGTGCATCCTTGCCCTTACCTGAAACATAAACATAAGAAAGGGTGAGTATAAAATACTTAGTAAATAACCTCACTACTGGGATCGGCCTAGGTATATATGTCCTCTAGATACCTACCTCTGGTGGAACATAAAAATTGCTCTAGTTCTCATGGGACACATACATACATGCAAAACTAGTTTCTATCCTACTGTAGTTAAGTATGCCCACTACCTCCGGTGTATCTCGAAGGAAACACAACATCTGGTGAATCCCGAATGAAACACAATATCTAGTGAATCCCAAAGAAAACACAATATCTGGTAAATCTCGAAGGAAATACAATCTGGTGAATCCGAAGGAAACACAATATCTGGTGAATCTCGAAAGAAACACAATATTTGGTGAATCTCGAAGGAAACACAATATGGTGAATCTCGAAGGAAACACAATCCCTAGTGGGCATCTAACTAATCAGTAAAGACACTATCACAGTCTCAACATCACAATTATTATAATATGATTTTATAACATACATATACACCTTAACATCATGGCTATACAACATGCATATATACCTCTATATCCTCATATCAAATACACCCTCAATGAATCAAGTATCACCTCTTACTAGCATGCAAGTCTCTACGTGCACAAATAAATCTTTCAGATTCTCATTCAAGAACACATATCGGGCATACTATACTATCCATCTATCATGTTATGCTCTGTCATAATATTCATCTATCATGCTGACATATATCTAGTGTCTGGGGCAGTTCCAGTAGTAAGATTACTTACTTTTATATTAGGTTGAACCAAAAAGTAATTGAATCTTTGTGAAAATCAAGCCAAATATTTGAGCAACTAACCCTTTATAATCTCCACAATCTTTGAATTAAATCTTAGTACATAAACCAAAATAAAATTTAACCTTTAGGTTCACACCTAAGTGTTTAATCACGCCAAAATCAGCAACAAAACTTAATAACTTAATTCGTATAAATTACATTCGAACTGAACAAGTCACAAAGCCCTAAATCTTACCAAAATTCTTGCCGAAATTACCTTCACTCAGCTTGACATCATGCTAATGACCTTTTAAACTCCTGCAAACTTTCCAATTCAACCTCCAAAATCACGATTGAAATGATAATTAAACACGTTATTTATTGGGTATTCAAGATCCTCAACAAAACCATGAAAATCATTTAGATCTTATCCGAAAATTACGAACCTCACGACGACATTCGATAGAGGACAACGACTGGAAGAAAGGAGGACCAACGGTGAGAAGATCCAACGACGTGAAGGTCGGAGCGGCGCAATTCCAACTTGACGGAGGAAATGATGTGGACATCGGCGGTGCGACAGCCGAAGTTTGTCTAAACGAGAGAGAATGTGAGAAAGTGGGGATTTGAAAATTCCATATTTCTTTTCTTTTTAATTCTCCACCACACAAATACATAAATAATATATATATAATATTATTTCCTTTCCTTTTCTTAAATTCCAAAATCCATATATATTCTTTCCTTTTCTTTTCTTAAATTCCAAAACCCTTATATATATATAAATTTCCTCTCCTTAATAAATATGTCATATCAAACTCAAATCTTTCACCTCTTCTTCAATTAAGTAAATAAACCTAAAACTAAATTCACCAACTTTAAATAACTTCTTTCCAAAAATTCTAAATCCCAAAATTAAATTCTAACTTTCCAAATTAACTTGAATCCAAATTTACAAATCTTTTTAAGTACTTGATTTAATTACTTCCAAATAAACCAATTATCTTTTCCTAATTCTTTACTTAAATTTTGGATCCAAGTTCTAAAATTAAAGAGGGTAAAATCTTAAAACCACAATTTCCTCTTTTTCCTTTCAAATTTCACAAAAACTCAAAATTTCTTATACAAATAATTCAATTATCCCTTCCAATTAATTTAAAACTCATACTCAAAGAATCCACATTAACCAATAAAACTTCTTCAACTGTAACAATTTGTTTCCAAATTCCAAAGATTACGAAACTAAAACTCAGCAATTTGAGATAATTAATCTAAATTTTCTTAAAAAAATCAGAATGTTACAGTTGATACTAGAGACTTACATCTCACCTAAACGACCATAGGTGACACGACCTCAATCCTGAGTGTTTTGGTAACTCCTGCCTTTGAGGGCAGTCTTTTGATTAGTATGGGTGAGAGTGGCCAGATTGCCAACTCAACATGCCTACCTTTTTGGGGATTTTTCTGATCTGGGAGTTGGGAACTCAATCCACAAGATGGAATTCACTTCTTTCCCGAAGCAGGGATGAGTAGAGAGATTGCTCCCTTAAGGGCTTATTTCAGGGCTAAAAACATAGTGGCCACAACTTCTCTTTGGAAGAGAAGACTCAGTCATAGTAGAACTAAGACTTATGTTCATTAGAGGGATTAGTGGTACTTAAAGAGACAGATGTAACTACAGGGGCATAACGGTTATTGACCCAATTGTACTTACGAGCGATCTGTGAAGGATTGTCGCACTGCTGATTGGTTAAGATGGACATATAATATATCTGTGGTTAGGAGAGTTCAGCTGTCGGTCTTTAGCGGAGTGGCTGGTAGTTAATGGATGGTGGATTCCGTGGCTTAAGAGTTTAGTCAGTTATTCATGTACCGTTGGAGCTTCGAGCTATAGGTCCATAAGGTCCCCTTGGTAGCTCAATGGATTCAGTTGAGGATTAGTTCTTGGTGTTAATTTGAATTGTTCAAATTGAAAAGAGGTATTTTGATTATATATGATATAATTAGTATGATGTATGAGATACATCTAGTGGAGGATTGATATAAATGAAATTTATATTAAGTACCATAGAATAGAAAAAGAACTATGGTTTATATGTTTCATGAGATGAAATATTAAAACTTTAGGTTATAAATATAGTATGATAAGTTGGTTATCATTTATATTTATAATAATATTAATTATTGGATAATTAATTCTTTTTCTTTAAATAACCAAATGAGTGGGTGATTATTGGATTCATGGTAACCGTGAGTTTAAAAGGAAAGTGAATTTCCTATTTTGAAAAGGAGTTTTACAAAAGATTGAAAAAGTTTTTGAGATTTTTCTGTCGGCACAAAGGATCTCAAAGTAGTCATCAAGTAAATACATATTTACTAAACGATGACTAGGCGAGCTAAATGATCATACATTGATGAGCCAAATGATCGTGCAGTATTTAATAAACGATCGCATAGTTTTACTAGACAATCGCTTGGCCAAAGTAAACGATCGTGTAGACTATGTAGGCAATAGACTGAGCTAAGCGATGAGCTAAATGATCACATAGATTTTGTTAGACGATCGCTTAGCTTTGTCTAAATGATTGTGTATCGACCTATGCGGTAGGTCTCCACCATCTCCCACTTGCCTAATCGTATACACGATCGGTGTTTCCTCCTTCGTCTACCTCATACCAAGTCTAAACAGAGCCCACCCTCTAGATTCTCACACCGAGAATACCAAGGTAGTCTTGTTGGTGGTGTTAGACTCAACTCGACACCGTCGAGGTTTTCTAGACATTGTTCGTGCTATTACGGAGGAGTTCGTGGCTGAGGTGATCGTTGAGGACGAGCGTGAAGTGTTCGTACTATGTTGCGGTCGTGTAGATCGAGCGTTCGAGGTTGCTGTTGTTCGAGCGATCGCGCAATGGAGCGTGGAGACGCATCTTCAAATGTGCATAGAGTTTGCTCTTTGTTCATTTGAGTTTTTCATGCTATAATTTCTGTAGTAATTGTATAACCGTTTGTTTGAAGTAAACTATAAATTTTTTGTTCATTTATGATTTTGATTTTGAATAATCTTGTTCTGCTGCTCATGAAAATCTCGAATCCAATTTCCTTCACTTAGAAATTATGCTATGAAACTGTGGGACCATGCATTGAGTTGAAGGACAAGGTAAAAGCATAGGGAATAGTTGGTTAAGCATTGAACGAACCATGCGTTGAACTATGCACAACCAAGAGAGGTTAGGACGCATACCTTGAAGTGAAGATAGTCAAAGTAGACGTATAGATATGCTATGAGCTCAAAAGAGAAAGTTAGGCCATGAGAAAGAAACCAAGGAAGAAGGAAGTTGAGGAGGAATTAGACACATAGGGGAAGAGTTGAACGTATAGATATGTTGTGATGAGAATTTGGCTAAGTGTTGGATAACATATAACACGATAAATGGAGGAAACCCTAACAGTTGGAATGTTGGGCACATAGATGATGAAGTGGGCACATAGATATTTACGCATATAAGGGCTTAAAGATGAGAAAAAGTGTGCTATAAACTTTCATGGGAGGAAATCATGCTGTGAGAAGAAAACAAGAGTCAAAAGAGAATGACTTAATTAGAGTTGAATGCATGGTGAGGCAACCATGCACCCAACCTAAGGATATCATGCATTGACTTGAGTTTCTTGGGCATTAAGGATCAAGGAATGGAGTGAGGTACGTGGCTCGACCAAATGAAGTTTTAGACCGAACCAAGGATGAGGTTGATGCATGAGAGCGTATGCAAAGGGTTGGGACGTGCCACTTCAAGGAAAGCTATGCGTTGCCGTATGCATGGTGAAGACACTTAACCCTTGCATGGTAGGAGAAGGTGTCAAAAGTGGGCCTTGCATGGTGTTGACACTTAGTTTTTCTATACACATGATGTTTTATGCATTGAGAGCAAAGGAAGGATGACAATGAACTTATTGAATACCTAAAAATACCTGGATGAGGTCTCATTTTCCTACACAACTCAAAATTTTATCAAGATGACTGAAAACAAGAGAGTTTGAGAGAATTGGGTATTTGGGAAGAGGCCTATGCATTGAATGAGGCCACATGCATTGAGCAGGCCTACCATGCGTTGAAGAGGAGTACCCTGCACCCAACTAATATGAGGAAAGTCAACCCCTGCGCTCATAGCCGTCTTTGCTTATCCTAAGGTCTAGGTTAACATCTGTTGGAGTTTGTAAGATAGCGCTAGGGTCAAGAAGGTATTTTAAAGTTATTTTAGCCCTAACCCTAGGATTCTAAATTAACTTTTGAACTAATACAGGTCCAGGATCTAGGAAGAACTAGAAAGCAGGAAAGACTCAGGAAAGAGAAACTCCTGCTGGTGAACTATGTGTGATTTATTTGCAAGTATTTTTTGTTGTATCTATGTACATATATGATATTATATACATGTATGGTTTGGAAAACCTTGGCATGATCGGAAAACGTGTCTTCTTGGATTTTAATCATTGGTTTTTCCGTTGTTTACTTGAATGACTAATTTAACTCTGATTTTGCTTGAAGGCGTGTTTTCTAAGGATTTGACTAAAAACTGGAATTATACCCTGGGAAAATTTTAGTGTGTCTCGAACACGTCTAACAAGATATTGTTGACATATACACATTCAACGGACTATATTGGGTACTGGGTTTGTTTCCTCAACCTCCAGATTGGTTGAAGTGGATTACTCGAAAAAAATACATGATCATCAGTATTATCTCAGTTATCAGGCTGGGATGGTTATGTTTTTATATTCTTATATTGTTTTGATTGTTTGCCTATGGAGTTGCTTTCAAAATGAATTTCAGAAGCAAAATCTAATTTCTATAAAAACATACCACTCACTAGGCTCCCAGCTCATGTTTTCCAATTGTTTATTCCTCCCTGCTCCCCACGTAGCAGAAGAGGACATTCTGAAGGTACCACTCAAGGTTAGGATCTGCCAGCCTATGTTGGGGTTAATGCCTTAAATCTCGTAGGGTCTTGTAGTTTGTAAACACGTGTATGAACAAACTTTTGTGATGTAATAATATGAGATATTTTCTTCACTATTGTCTATGAAATATGAGATATTTTAGTTGCATTAACCACAAACCAATATACTAAGATCCCTGGTTATCGTTGTAACTTAAACATGTATGTGGATACATACAAGTGGATCATGCCTTAAGTGATAACCTAAATGATCTGTAGTATATGAATAAATGAGGGAAACCTTATCCTTGTGGCACTACGGATATGACTCACTTTGTAGATATTACAAGTGTTGTAAAGTGTTACATATAGTCTGATCCTGATCATTCAGTGGAGACATGTGAGCGGGGGTATCTTATACAAAAAAGTTTGTATAAAACTGGACCACGAAATGTTTAGTCTCGCTATATAACACCATTCATGACAGAGACTTTCATTTCACTAGGATGACCATAGGTAACATGACCTTAATCCTGAGTGAGTTAGGAACTCCTGCCTATGAGGGCGGTTATTTGATTTGCATGGGTGCGAGTGCAGATCGCCGACTCAAACCTACCACTTTGGGGATTTGTCTGATTAAAGAGCTGGGAACTCAGCTACACAAGACGAAATTCACTTCTTCCCCAAAGTAGGGGTAAGTAGATAGATTACTCCCTTAAAGGCTGATTCCGGGGCTTGAACAATGTGGTGTCACACCTTCTCATGGCTCAAGAAGTGTTCACTCATAGTAGGACTATGATGTATTGTTCATTAGAGAAATTTGTGGTACTTAAGGAGTTAGATGTAATTGTAGGGGCAAAACGGTAAATTGGCTTAGCTATACTTATGAGTGTTCTGTGAAAGGTTATTGTACTATTGATTGGTTAATCCAATGGACATAGAAATATATCTGTAGTGAGAAGAGTACAACTGTCGGTCTTTAGTGAAGTGCTCAACAGTTAACAAATGGTGAATATCGTGATTAAAAAGTTAGTTAGTTATTCACGTACTATTGGAGCTTTAAGCTATAGATCCATAAGGTCCCCTTGGTAGCTCAATGAATTCAAGTTGAGAATAAGTTTTTGGGTCAGGTTGAAATGTTCAAATTAACAAGAGTAAATTTGATTATATATGATATAATTAAATTGGTTCAATTATATGTGATATAATTGATTTGATGTATCAGATACATTAATTGGAAGAATTAATATAAATATGATTTATATTAAATAAAGAAGAAAAGAACTATGGTTTATATATTATATATGATGTGATATTAAAACTATAGGTTATAAATATAATATGATAAATTAGTTATTATATTTATTTATAATAAAAACAATTATGAGATAATTTTGATTGGTTTCTCCTTTAACCGGGCGTGAAGTGGGAGGTTATTTTTTTCAGTTTTAATAACTGAAGAATAAAAGTGAAAAAAGTTTTCATTTTTCATGATGGCAAGATTAATCGCATTACAATTGATCGAGTGAAAAGAGAGAGCTATACGATAGCCCTTTGAAAGAGTAAACGACGAGCGAGTTTACTAGACGATTGTTCCTCGTTACTAAACAATCGAGTACCCAATGTCTGTACGATAGACTTTCTATTTCTACCACTTACTCGATCATTTAACTCGATCATATACATCCTCCTTCCCTCTAATAAATCCACACAAAGCCCACATCTCCTAGATTCTCACACCGAGAATACCAAGGCAACCGAGTGGTAGTGTCAAGTGTTGTTGTTCGAGGGTCAAGGATCGAGTATTACTCGATTAGGTTCGAGGATCTCACCGTTCGTGGAATTCATTGGTTGTTTGTTGCATTCGTGCTCGTGATCGAGTTTGTAAGGACGCCTGACCAGTGTAGATCGAGGGAATATGTGAAGAAGAGTTCTTCAAAGGTATGTCACTCGATTCCTTTTGGTTTTAAATGAAAATCGTGTGGTAATTTACTATATAATGCATAACTGTTCTTGTATGTTTGTAAATGATATATTCTTTTACAATGGATTTGGAACGATCTTGCTTCTGCTAAATAGTTCTCTTGAATAAAAGTTCCTTTAGCCTTGTAGAGCAAAACCTCAGATCTTGTTACTATAGGGAATCATTAGGGTTTAGCAAGAGTCAAAAGTGTAGTTATAAATTTATTTGGCATAGACACTCATAGTTATAATCAAAATAACTTGGAACTAGACACATTTGATCTTAAGGATTACCAGGTAAAATGGGGAAGAATGGACAGTAGATATCACAACAGGGTGGTGTCTGCTGTCTTCACGCCTCCTTTCGAGCTTCAGGGATAAGCTCGGGAGGGGGTGTGATAGTTTTTATAACAGAAAATTGGGAAAAATGGTACGAAACTAAAGAGGAAGTAAAGGAAAAGCTCGTAGAAGGTTTTATTTGATGAAATTTGGTCAGAAAGACAAGAAAAACGAAGAAGATTCACGACGTTGGAGTTTATCATGGAAAACAAAAGACTTTTGGTTTATACAAATTCATGGACTTAGAGGCTAATTTGAAGCTCTAAATTTAAAGATAAGTTACTTCTCAGGTCCCTCTAGAGTTTTATGGTTTTTTATTTGATTGTTATTGACTAAAAATTTTGATCTAAATTTCTGAAAATTCTGCAACTTTTTCGTCAGAAAAATAGGGGATCGAGGAGTGTTTGATCAATTCTCGTAGATCTAGGGTGCTTTGGGCATCCAAAATTCGAGGTAAGATAATTCAAAGGATGGGTAAGAGGTGTGCATAGGTTAATTAGACTAAAATTGGCTAGAATCAAAGAATTTGGTCATCGAAATTCTCACCAAAAAGCTGATTTTTTTGGGTCGGAGGTTATATATGACTGCTTTCTATCATCTTTTGTCCATCATTAAAAGCTGGAAAACTAAATTCTAGGTTAATTAAGGTGCTTTTAAGCATTAATAGGGGTCCAATTGGTATTGTTATGATATTTTAAACCTAAAATTAAAAGTAATTGGGATCCTAAGTCAATTTTAAAGTTGACTAAGGGGTTAATTTAAATTAAACCCTAATTAAGGTTAATGAAAAAAAGTATGCAAAATTGGACAAAATTAAGATTAATGAAGGTGTTCCTAACCTTAACTTATGTTCTAATAGATATCAACAAGATGTTTTGGCCTTGGGATTGAATGAATTTGGAATTTTAAGTTAATTTTAAAGTTATTAAAGGACAAATTTGCAAAGTAAATCCTATATTGGATCAAATTAGGGTTTTGGGAAAGGATTAAGTCAATTTGGTTATTTTAATTAGATTAGGTCATGTGACCAGAGGATTATCAATATAATTTCAGGTTAAACGAGAGTCAGGGGAACTAGTATTCGAGGAAAAGCCGATAACTATGAGTGATTTATTTTCAACTGTTTTCGATATAAACTATATATTTGAACTGTGAATGGTTTTAAGCATTTTGACATGAAAAGTGTATAAATATGATAGTATGCTATGATTGGATGATTGTTTTACTTGATTATTATTTCAAAAATGCTTGAATCTTGATTTTTGAATTGCCATTGACCTTTTTATAAGTTTGATGTTTATGAAAATGTAATGTAGAACCTGATTTAACATCATTATGATTTGTATAGGTTTGTAAGGAAATCTATTGATGGTGGAATAAATGATGTTGAATGGTTTGTGAAAATGATTTCAAACTACTAATTATTGTATCCAAGAGATGGTTATTTTTCCCATGATACTTGAATTTGTTTTAGTAACACCACTCAGGGGGCTAACAGGGCTAGATGTGGCCAGAATATATTGGAAAGTCTAGAGGAACCTATGCCTGCAGTGCCATCTAGGGGATCAGGGGGCTACTGGGTCAAATGTGATCAGATTATACCAGGGAGCTCAGAGGAACCTGAGCCTTTGGTGTGTATCCATATTTGGCCTTAAGGCAACTCTGTCTGCATGGATGACCTTAGTATTTAGTTTACACCGTGGGAAACATTCCTTGTCCAAAGTAATTTGTCGTTGTAAATGAGTATTTAGGTAGAGAGTTGGTGTGATTTTCTTATAAGTCATAAATGCTTTATAATGTGCTTTATATGAGATATGATCATGCCATTATTTTACTAGCACGTGTTTGAAATGTTATTGAATCTTATATACTTTACCAATGATTTATTGAATGACTTAAATAGTTTTCTTAATGTTTTAGAAAGAGAAAACTTATGTTCGTATTAAATTACCACTCACTGGGCTTTAGCTCATGCTTTCAATGTTTATGTTTCTGCCCTCCCGCCTCTCCAGATAGCGATAAAGTTCCTGGTGCCTGCTAAGCCATGAAACACCAATTAGTGTTGTTAAACATCTACTGTATTTTTTTGTGCACATATTTGATAGTATTTCAAGAGAGTCAAACTAGTGAGTTACGTGTCAGGGGAGGTTTTGTTAAATATAATCCTTACTGTTGGTTTGTAATTTTTTTTAAACAATTATGTAATTTGAACTGAGTTGAGTTCTTAAACACTATTAATGAATGTAAACTATTTTTTAAAATTGGTTTGGAAGTTTGGGTTTGATTTTGAGTACGGGATATATTAAGAGTTGGGATGTTAGATGTCATAGAGAGAAGTGATGTTTAACATCTTCACGCTTCATTCTAGATTAGAGAAGAAATCTGGAACAGGGTGGGACAATAGTCCACAACAAGAATAATATATTTAAATCCACAAGAAGAAGGAAAGAGGCCCATGAAATCTATCCCCATACATCAAATATCCCACAAACAACAATAGGGACTTGGGGCATTCCATTCCTACAAGAGAAACTTCCAGACTTCTGACATCTCTACATGTTTTACAATAGAAATATCCATCCCAAAAAAGTATGTTCCAATAAAAACCTGAGTTTAACACCTTTTTAGCTATGCGCTTAGGATTAAAGTGCCTTTCGTATGCATGTTCATGGCAAAAAGCTAAAACAGAGAAAAACTCGTCATTAGGCATGCACATGCTAACTATTTTATCAACACAAAATTTCCAAAGATACAGATCCTCTCAAACATAATATTTAGCCTTATAATGGCTATAGAGGTTAAAAGGAACACACCTGTGACAAGATAATTAACGAGATCAGCAGAGCATGGAGTCATTGAGATGTCATCAACCTAGAGCAAGGCCTGATCAAGGATATCTCCATCAAATGGTAAGTAGTTCCTTCCTTCCATTAACCTACTCAAATGGTTAGCAACAACATTCTCAGAACCTTTCCTATCTTTTATTTCAACATCGAACTCCTGGAGCAAGAGGATCCAACAAAGAAGGCGTTGTTTAGACTCCTTATTATCGATCAAATAATGCAAAGCTACATGATTAGAATACTCAGTTACATGGGACCAAAAATATATGATTGAAACTTTTCTAAAGCAAAAACAATATAGAGGAGTTCTTTTTCTGTAGTGGTATAATTGCACTAAGTAGGATTCAAGGTCCTTGAAGCATAGTATATGTGATGCCGGAAAATTGGAAGTCAATTTTACTCTACAACCAACTTCCCTTGGATGCGGTATGCGATGCATGTTCCTAAGATATGCGTTGTTAGTCATGTGTCGATGATCATGAGTTGGAATGAGTAGCGTTAATAATTGTATGCGATGACCATGCGTCCTGCCACAAGTTTTCTTGCGTTCACGCCAAGTATAACATGGACGCAAGTTTCTCGGGTAATCCGAGGTTGAACATAGGGCTTGCAACTATATGTTTGCGGTGATTGTGCATGCGGCGATTGAATAAAAGAATGAAGGGGATGTTGTTAAGTTAATCCTACTCCTACTCCTATCTATCAGACAACGCAATGAGAATATACATGAAAAGTAGAGATGCGACAGACCTTGCCATGAAATAAATGTGTGGGAAAATAGATAAAATGCGGAGATGTTTTTATTGCAAAACTTAAGAGTAATCGCAAGGGCAACCCTAGTCAACACAAACTAATGCTATCATGCAACACTCATACAATAGTAAACCACCTCTCGGTGCGAATGCTACGGCTTCTAATGCTAGAACGCATGTGATGTATATGCAGAGGTGTCTATAGGGCCTATACATAAGCCTCTAATTCTTGTCTATGCGATGATACATGAACAAGGCGACCACATATCATCATTCCTATTCCTAGGATGCACGCGATGTAGTGTTGACAAACAGAGCTTATCTCTAAGTTCCTATCTCTTGCTTATGCCGATCTAATCTCGCTCTTCCGAGTCTAGATTCTAATCACCCTATTGCGATGGCAAAATGGAATGTCCAAGTCTTTGTTTTGCAGGAAAATATGTTACCGCATGCGACAATCGCTCGAGGACAAAAAGAACAACGCATTATCACAGCATGCGACAATCATTCAAGAACGAAAAAGAACAACGCAATTGCAACGCATGCGAGATCGATCATGGACTCAAACGATCAACGCATTTCCACCACATGTGACAATGATAAAAGATCAGAACAATTACACCACATGTGGCGATCGATCATAGATGTAAAGAGTGATGCATTCGCAAGGACTTCTGAAATTGTACAGCTTTTCTGTTATACGATTCTGACAAATTAAATGTGGAGCAGAGCGGATGTTTCCACTAAGCCATGGCAGGAATTATCAGCTTTTCAGAGTGGGACCAATAATGCAGAAGGAGCCAAGGTCTACAAATAGCTTCATCAAATTCAAAGAAAGGAGGCTGGTCTGAAGAGACAATTTATATAAATTCGGGGAGAAAGACGAGACAAGACTGAGAAGTAAGTCTTTGAAGCAAGCAATTATTTTCATTCCTAAAGAAGAAGCTCTGTGCAAAGATCACTTCTACCTAGAAAAAAAGCTTGAGAACGAAGCTTTCCACTCCATTTCTACCACACGTCGGCAAGCAAATCGTCTCTAATCGGGATTCGTGTCAAGATATTGACACTCTTTCCATATTTGTTCTCATTTTCTATTCATCTACTGTGTTCATCTCTAATATTTCATTCACTATCTATAACAAACGCTTATTTTTAGATTTCAATGTGATTATCGTATTCATCATCATCTCTTTGTTCTTCACCATACATTCATCATCCATTTCTTTCACCATGAGTAACTAATCCCCCAGGGTAAAGGGGAAGGATTAAGCGAGTAAGTTAATCCTTGCTGAAGAAATTGGCTGAGTTTAGCTAAAGCATGCTCAACGACATCTTCACCTGTGAGAGCAGAAGTGAAGATGTTATTCCGTCTCTCGAAAGAAGGTTGGAAGAATGCGTTAACTAAAGCGAGAAGTATTTCTAGAGATGGAAACAACCTTGCGTTCACCACGTTCATCCCTATTTCACCATAGACATATGGGAATGCGACCGATCACTAAAAGTTGTAAGCCAAGGGAAAGCGAAACCTTAGTTGCATCCTCAACAAGATTAACGAACTTGCGATGTCCTTTATCTCAACCATTCTCTTTCTGACTCATTTCACAAAACTTGCCACCACATTCATCAGATACTTTTGCACATCTTCACAGCCAGTCTTCAACTTGTATATTTAATTGTTTATTCATTTTTTTATTACCGCACTTTATTTATCACCGTAATTTACTCTACCGCACTTTATTTTATCACCGCAATTTACTTATCACCGCATTTTATTATTGCACTTTATTTATCATCGCACTTTACTTTATTATCGCATTTTACTTTTTAAATCCAATTCATTATTCTTTTTGTATACCAGTAGCATATATCACATCAGTATCGCATTAATCACCACAATACCCGTGTTCGACATCAAATCACTCTGAGAAACTTGTGTTGGAATTATACTTGGTTCCAGTGTAAGAAAACTTGTGACACTCGCACACTACACGAACGCATACTACGGAAGCATCTAAGCATCATCGCATACATCATTTAGAATGTAGTATCGCATATTATCATTGTCGCAAAGCGCATACCTCATCAACCTTACAAGTTGTTGGCGCAATACATACAACGAATATTAGAGTCATCATAATCATCTAAAATTTCAGTCGACAACTACCCTTAGACGGGAGTTCATAACTCACTCAGGATTCAGGTCGAGTCATCTATGGTCATCCTATGAAATGATAACCTCTTCAGTCAATAATGTTATAAAGAGAGATAAATCATTTCGCGACCAGTTTTATACAAACTCTTTGTATAGGATATCTCCACTCGCATATCTCCATGATTTGGATCAGATCATTTGTAACGCTTTACAACTCTTGTAACAAATACAAAGTGAGTTGTATCTGTAGTATCACTAAGATAAAGCACCCAATCTGATCTAAATACTACATACCATTTAGGTTATTACTTGAACATGATCCATCAGTATGTCCCTCACATACTGTTCAGTTTGATAAAACAACCTTGGAGCTTTCTTTAATGGATGATTGCATATATAAAATAATCAATCACTATTTCAAATAACATATTTTAACTATGAGGCTTTAAGGCATACATCCCAACATCGTGCAAAATAAAACTATATTATTGCAATAATGAACAAAATATTGGAACCCTAATAAAATATTAAATTAAATTACATTAATTTAATTTTAAAACACAAAAACAACCTTCAATTGTTGGAAGAAAAGAACCACTTTCGTGCTCTATGAAAATTGTCGCATTCATGTTGAAGGAAAATTGTCATGACATTTTCATGACACACAAACAATCATGGACAACAATTAGAAACTTCTAATGATGCACAAAACATGATGGACGACGGAATTTTGCACAAAAACCTCTTGGGTCTGCACTCCGAAATTCGTCTTTCACCTTCGTTTTGTTTTTTTGTTTTTTTGTTTTTTGTTTTTTGTTTTTTGTTTTTTGTTTTTTGTTTTTTGTTTTTTGTTTTTTGTTTTTTTCACAACAAACACGTTACCACGAGTAAGGCAGACTTATAGACTCGATGTACAGAATAAATGCTCAAAACATCAAATCTTTAGATTGATCAAATAAAAGTAAAAAGTTGTAAATATATGTGCCAATGTTTGTAAACATCTATTACCCAAACTCACATACATTATGTAGAAACAATCCACTTTTTATCTAATTTTTCGTTTTGAAAATGAAAAATAGAGTCATAACTTGACTCTGATACTAATTGAAGGAATCGAATTCCTCAGCGGAAACGCATGAACACGTGTGCCATCAAAATTCGTTTAGAAAATTCTTGAAAGAACATAGAAAAAAAGAATAGGAGACTGTAAGATATGTTGACACACATCTTCTCCCACTAACTATAAATACTTTCTCCACTCACCTTGATGTTGACCTATGCAAACATCATCGAAGAGAGATGCTCCCATGGCGCCTCAAGGTGAAACTTGAGTCTCACGATATGAACTTTAAAGGAGAATGTGAGTGAAAAAATGACATTATATACATCTTTTCCTCCCACTAAGTATTTTACAAATGAGGGTTTATTCCTTAGGTAAATTAGGTTAAAAAAACTATCTAAGTGATTTGTTAAATTGACTCAATATAACTTAATCATTTATTATATGCTTATAATAATATTGTGTAATTCACCTTCTAGGTCGGTTTTCAGGTAGGGGTATTTCGTTTCCGTCAGCTTAAATACCCCAACCATAGATAGAACCTTCCTTAGACAAAAGTTCCTTATACACAATTCTATTATAAATTTAATCTTTTATGATTTTCATTTTAATCCTATTAAAAAGAAAATAATAAAAAAAAAAACCTATTTCTAATCACATTGAAAATATACTAACATAAGTCTAAGTGATATCAATTTTAAACATTTAAAATTAATTTTAACCTATGTTTGCATGCAACTCTTGATTATAGATTTTAATTCTAATTTCATTAAGCTATCAAACTTATGGATTAATGAACCAATTAAAACCGAAGTCATGCATCTAATGGCATAGATACAAATATAATAATTGTATTTCTAAGGTAATGTCATGGTTCATGCATTTCCATTCTCATTATATAATATAACACTTATATTATACAATAAAGAAAATAAATAACACATCCATCACATAATATAGTACTTATATTATGCATCATATAATATAACTCTTATATTAAAATATGATGCATAGATATGTTACTATGCATGCAATCATATAATATAACTTTTATATTAAATATGATGCATGAGCTTGTTTAATTAAATCATGCAACTATATAATATAACTCTTATATTGAAAAAATGATGCATGGTTTTATTTTATCCTATTGTGGGATTTTAATCTATATGGCATACAATATGCTATATAAATAATAAATCATACATCACATGTATAATAATATAAATAAGCAATAATGGACCAAAATTGGCATCCTAAATAAATAATCAAATTAATATAACTTTTATATTAATTTAATTAATTAAAATACAAATAAAGTAATAACCAATTACAAATTAATTACAAAATGCAAAATAAATTCGATAATAGGTAAAAAAAAAAATTGCTTGAGAAAAATGCGCAACTACTCGAACCCAGACTTACAACTGCTAGGCGTGCACGCTGATGGAAGTAAGAATGTCGCGACGCTGACTTTTGCATTGCCATAATAGCCATATGCTATTGTTACACCCCCTCCCAGAACCCTCTTAATTTGAAAGGTAATATGACTGCAGTAGTTACCAACCCTCTTGTTGGCACTTATTGCCTACTAGCTTGCTTAAATTGACTTAGAAATCCTGGAATACATACGCACATACTCATAAACATACTGAAGAAACTAACAAGAACTCCACAATCTTACAACAACATGGTTTCATAACAACCATTCATATATACAATTTACGTACATTACATGATCCAGTGAGCCTAGTATGTTAAACCTAGTCCCTGTATGCACAAAACACGTGTACTAGTATTTATAGAACAAACACCTAGTTTTTCTTCTTTACTTGAGTCCTTGAGTGGCAAAGTAGTAAAGAATTAATCTCTGGGGAGTTGATCGCTACCTGGGGAGAAAAAAACATTTAAACATAGGGTGAGCTACAAGCCCAGTGAGTAACTTTAATATAGACATAAATCTCATGCTTAAAATTGGAAACTATAAAACCGAATACTGAAAACTGAACTGGCCAATCAAGCATGTACACAAAACTTGTAAACATGTCATATATGAAAACATAGCTAAACTGATCCTTATTGAGGGAGAACCTTTTTTTCAACTCTCAAATGTTGGGGTTGATGCCCTAAATCTTGTAGGCTCTTGTAGTTTGTAAACACCTATATGAACAAACGCTTGTGATGTAATAATATGAGATATTTTCTTCACTATTGTCTATGAAATATGAGATATTTTATTTGCATTAACCACAAACCAATAAACTAAGATTCTTTGTTATCGTTGTAACTTAAGCATGTATGTGGAGACATACAAGTGGATCATGCCTTAATTGATAACCTAAATGGTCTATAGTATATGGATAAAGGAGGGAAACCTTATCCTTGTGACACTACGGATATAATCCGCTTTGTAGATGTTACAAGTGTTGTAAAGTGCTACAGATGGTCTGATCCTGATCATTCATGTGGAGACATGTAAGTGGGGGTGTCCTATGTAAAGGAGTTTGTATAAGATTGGACCACGAAATGCTTAGTCTCGTTATATAACGCCGTACATGACATAGACTTTCATTTCATTAGGATGACCATAGGTAACATGACCTTAATCCTAAGTGAGTTAGAAACTCCTGCCTGTTAGGGCGGTTCTTTGATTTGCATGGGTGCGAGTGACCAGATTGCCAACTCAAACCTACCACTTTGGGATTAATCTAATTGGGGAGTTGGGAACTTAGCTACACAAGATGGAATTCACTCCTTCCCCGAAGTATAGGTATGTAGATAGATTGCTCCCTTAAGAGTTGATTCCAGAGTTTGAACGATGTGCCACCACACACTTTCTCATGGCTTGAGAGATGTTCACTCATAGTAGGACTATGATGTATTGTTCATTAGAAGAATCAGTGGTACTTAAAGAGTTAGATGTAACTATAGGGACAAAATAGTAAATTGGCCCAATTGTACTTACGAGCTTGTGACGGGTTATCGTATTGTTGATTGGTTATATCCAATGGACACAGAAATATATCTGTAATGAGAAGAGTGCAACTATCGGATGGTGGATTTTGTGATTGAAGAGTTTAGTCAGTTATTCACGTACCGTTGGAGATTCAAGCTACAGGTTTATAAGGTCCCATTGGTAGCTCAATGGATTCAAGTTGAGAATCAGTTTTTGGGTTAGTTTGAAATGTTCAAATTAACAAGAGGGAATTTGATTGTATATGATATAATTAAATTGGTTCAATTATATGTGATATAATTGATTTGATGTATGAGATACATTAATTGGAGGAATTTGATATAAATATGATTTATATTAAATAAAGGAGAAAGAACTATGGTTTAAATATTACATATGTTGTGATATTAAAACTATAGGTTATAAATATAATATGATAAGTTAGTTATTATATTTATTTATTATTAAACAATTATATGATAATTGTAGGTGGTTATTTGGTTTCTTCTTTAACCGTGCATGAAGTGGGAGTTATATTCAGTTTTTGATAATTGAAGAATAAAATGAAAAGTGTTTTCATTTTACAAAGAGATCGTTTCATTTAGTAAATTATTAATCGTTTATTCACGAGAGACTACATGATAGCCCTCACGAGAGATTAAACGACAGTGAGAGATTTACTAAACGATCGTGTATAGCGAGAGACTAAACGATCATGTAGAGCGAGATTTACTAAACGATCTAACGAGAGACTAAACGATCGTGTAAATGATCTAACGAGAGACTAAACGATCGTGTAAGCGATTGAGTGAGAGACTAAACGATCAAGTACTCTCAGTCTATGCGATAGACAAAAACACCCTCCCACTTACTTTATCTTGTAGTTCGATCGTTTCTTCCTCCTTCCCTCTACCAAATTCACACAGAGCCCACATCTCCTGGATTCTCACTCCGAGAAGACCAAGGTTGTCGAGTGGTAGTATAGAAGGGTTCTTGTTCGTGAAGAAGACTATTCGTGTTGGCTAGGTGATTGTGACGACAACGAGAGGTTGTTGTTTGATTGATCACGAGAGTAGTAGAATTCTAGAAGAAGAGTTTTTCAAGGGTATGTCTCTCATTCCTTTTGTATTTGATTAATAAAGCATGTTGTAATTTTGTTTAAGATGCATAACTGTTCTTGTATGTTTGTGAATGCCTTTATTCTTTCACAATGGACTTGGAA
Organism: Benincasa hispida; assembly: GCF_027475165.1. Taxonomy (NCBI): domain Eukaryota; kingdom Viridiplantae; phylum Streptophyta; class Magnoliopsida; order Cucurbitales; family Cucurbitaceae; genus Benincasa; species Benincasa hispida. The sequence continues at coordinate 61,774,900 of NC_143485.1, forward strand.
AGATCTTGCTTCCACTCATGGAGATCTCTGTTGAGATTTCCTTCAATATCATCTCTACCTTCATGTAGGTGGTTCTGGTTAAGTACTGTCATACCTTAGGTACTACTGCTCAGATACCTTCTCAGTGTCCTTCAGTATCGAGCTGCTTGGATACTTTCTCAGTGTCCTTCAATATCGATCTGCTCGAATACCTTCTCTAATTCCTTCAGTATCGAGTTGCTCGGATAGCTTCTCTAAGTCCTTCAATATCGAGCTTAACATATCCTTAAAGAAACATCTCTATTGAACATGCTTGCTGAAAATATGATATTATAAACATAACTTTAACATAGCTTTCATGTGAATGGTTCTTTAACACGTGCTTATAAACATCAAAAGTACATATACTTAAACATAACAAGATGTACATTAAACTTTGCATATGCTATAGAAACTTCCTTAATAAACTAGCATATTTTCATAACTTAGGAAAACTAGTTTGTTTGGAACTTCTTGTAAAATGAATAGCATGAGAATAAACTTCATTAAAAAATGGATTTCCAAAACATTTAGAGAACAATCATAGTCACTCATGGGTTTGACAATCTTCCTAGGGTTGATAAGCCTCTCTTATTGGTGTCAACCTTGTGGACATGACAACATATTTTAGCTTCTATCAATGGTCTCCCTTTTGAGACTAACTTTTAGAATTAAGCACATATTATTCTTGACATATTGACCTTACCTTCCAATGCCAACTTCCCTAGGTGTTCAACACTTAGGATTTTTCTCTAGGTGTTAACTTGGCTTATGCAAACATCTTTCCTTCAACCAACGCAAGGCTTATTGTGTCGACGTATCATGCCACTCTCACCTATACAAATCAAAGAACTACCCTCATAGATAGAAAGTTCATAACGCACTCAAGATTAAGGTCGAGTTACCTATGGTCAACCATGAAATGTTAATCTCTTCAGTCAACAGTGTTATAAAGAGAAATCAATCATTTCATAGTCTAGTCATATACAAACTCTTTGTATAGGATACTATGGGTGGAAAATGGAGAGTAAATATGCATGCGTCTTATGATATGCATTGATATCCATGCGTCAATGGTCATGCGTTGGACTAAGAAATATGCAAGATGCGTTTAAAAACGTATGCAATGACCATGTGTTCTTGCGACAAGTTTTCTTACTCTTTCTCCAAGTATAACGAGATCGCAAGTTTCTCGGGGTGATCCGAGGTCGAACTCAAGGACTTGTAACTAAATATTGCGAAGTAATATGTCTGCAACGATGAATGAAAGAATAATGAAGTTAAAAGGCTATGCGCTACTCCTAACTAAATAGATTTAGCAGAGGAAGTATGACTATGAGAGTTGGTAGAGACGCGACAACTGTTAATGCATAATAAGATGCATGGAAAAATAGATAAAATGGTGGAGGGGAAAACTTCACCGCATCATTAAGCTTGATCGCAAGGGTAACCCCAGCCAGCATAAGTTATGCGATCATGCTATACACAAATATATGCACGCGATGCATATACGAAAATGTCGATAGAACTTATTTCTATGTTTCTATTCTTGCTTATGTGCACATAAGACAAGATGACCGCATACCACCATATCCTATTTCAAGGGCGCATGCGATGCGTAAATAGCAGATAAAACTTATATCTAAGTTTCTGCTTCTTGCTTATGCGATTCTAATCTGACTTTCTCAAGCCTAGATTCTATCTTTAGACTATAATAACTTGTAGAAATACAAGTTATTTTTTCTCTTAAGTTGGAACAACTAAGGTTTTTAATGATAAATTCTCCTCATTTTTAGAAGAAACGCATGGAATTACTCAAACATTAGCAAACTCATGCAAAAGAAGTTTTATTACCAAATACTGCGACACTAATGCATTGTATTGTAGGATTTCAACGAGAAGCTAACGCATGAGTAAGAAGTGTTGCAGGCAAAAGTTCTAACACATGGGCTATGCGTCGGAGGGAATTAACCTCAGAGAAGATTCATTGATGCAGGCTGTTTATGTCAAATCACCATCTGAAAAACTTTTGAACGTTAGGCGGCTGACCAGGGCATGGACTTTAATGCTGCCCATCACCAAGTGGAAATGACTAACGCCTATAAATAGATGAAGTCCCTCTAAAGATACATATACATACAACGAAATTTATTAAGATTCCCACTCTCTATAATAGTGTAGTCATAGTTATAGTTCTTTAGAAGCTGTGTTGTGGTACTAAGACAATTAGAAGGGTTGTGAACCACCACCATCGTCGGTCAGGGAGTGGAGGAAGTCAAGCTTGAGAAAGACACTTCGTCCAAATCCTATATAAGTGATTGTACACAATAGAATTGAGCCAAAGAGATACAAGAGATTGTACTCTGCGGCTTGACTCAGTTCCTTTCATCTCATCTATCGATTTCATTTCATTTGATTGAATATTGCTTTTCTAAAGACAATTTGCTTCTTTATAAATTCATATTGATCCATCACATTTGCCATTGTTTATTTCTTGTTTATGTTGAATGCATTTATACTTTATGCAAAATCTCATTTCAAATGCTTAAGTCGACTTGATCAATTGGTGAAAGAATCCTTAGCTTAGATTATTCGAAAGAATAGATAAGCCAGCATCAAGTAGGACACCTAGTACATCTAGAGATAGACTTACTAGTGTCTATTGCATTCTGTGTTAGACGCATGCATCCTAGAGATTATGTTATTCGCATTGAGAAGTGTTGAATAAAGTCTAATGCATAACAAAGATAAGCAAATCATCCCATCACATCCACATCACACTCTGGTTTGTGTACACTAATCTTAGACCGACGCATACCACTTACATTAAAATCCATTTTCGCATGATCCATCACTCACTACTCAACTATTTTGTATCTTCTTGCACAAGCACAACACTTTAGAGTAAATAACACATTTCTCTTCATACATTTAGGAAACCCCTACAATAGCTACAACGCAAGGTCTGTGTTAGTTTAACTGAATCCGTGAGTTCGACCCTGGACTTACCAGGAACCTAAACTGGATTTATACTTGGGTCTGGTTTAGGAAAACTTGAACGTCAATAGAAGGAGTGTCGTGCATTCTGTGTCACATCCTTAATGCACCAACGAATTACAACTACATAAACGCGTCAAGGCATCAATGCATCATTTATACTTGGAACTTATTTTTCCAATTTATTTTATACAATACACTCCCAGCTCGAATCACGATAGCAATGAACAAGTTTTTGGCGCCGTTTCTGGGGATTCAGAAACAAGACTAACCAAAAATTTCGTTTATATCTTTTGTAGGAAAACTTCAGTCGAGGGAGTATTATAAGTTAAGCCTAAGCTTGTGAACGTTTATGAGTAGGAAGAACACTCCTGAACTCATATAAGACCCCGATATTGAAAGGACCTTCCGACGTAGAAATCGATCTAATCGTCGTCGAAGGTTGAGGTAACAATTTCTTAACAAACAGAACAGCCAACAAGTAATGGCGAACAATCAGGCAAATCAAAACTTAGATTAGCATCTAGCTGATGCTGCACAAAATCTGATCCTAATGGTGAACAGTAGCACGCGTCCCATGAGGGAGTACGCGTCCCCTATATTGTGTGATTTCTCTCCAGAAATCATATACCTAACACCAGATGGGACAAGGTTCAAGATGAAATCTGTAATGCTTCAAATGCTCTAGATTGCTGGACAATTTGAGGGTGGTCGTGGTGAAAATCCTCACGCCCACATGAAATGTTTCCTGGAAACGTGTAATTCATTTGTGATTCCTGGAATCACCACAGAGGTGATCAGGCTGTCTTTGTTCCCTTATTCTTTGCGTGATGACGCAAAACAATGGGTAAGCTCACTAGAGCCTGGTGAAATCACCACCTGGGAGAAGTTGGTGGAGAAATTTATGCAAAAATACTTCCCACCTACCACCAACGTGAGGAGGCGTCGAGAGATTATGAACTTTGAACAAGAAGAAGCTGAGACCTTAAGCACCGCATGGGAGCATTTTAAGGGATTGGTCAAAAATTGCCCGAATCATGGACTACCACTAACTATCCAAATGGAGACTTTTTATGGTAGATTGAATAGAGCATCGCAGATGACAGTAGACACAGCGGCGGATGGTGGAATTATGGATAAATCTTACACTAGGGCTAAAGAGATATTAGACTGCATTGCTAAACACAACATGGAATGGGTCGACGATACGTATGATGGAAAAGCTGACAGGAAGAAGAGATCTCAGAATGTTAATTCTATCGATTCCAACGCAATAACCACACTTTCTACACAAGTGACTACGATGACCAGCCTTTTGCAGAACATAACGCTAGGAAACGCATCAAATCAGTAGATGGTGAATCCGGTATAAGCGTTTGGGCAACCCATAGTCAACTGTGTGGGTTGTGGAGATCCTCACTCCTATGTGGATTGCCCACAAAATCTTCAGTCTGTATGTTTCATTAAAAACAACCCATTTTCCAATACATATAATCCTAGATTGAGAAACCATCCAAATTTTTCTTGGACAGGAGGAAATCATCAAGAGCACCACCTAGGGGTGAACCAACAGCAAAGGCAAGGCCCGCCACCTGCATTTCACAAATGCAGCAACCACATCAACAATCCTTTAATAGAGAAGGACAGGCGTCGAGCTCAGGATCTCCGTTTAAGAACCTATTGAAGGAGTACATAGCCCAGAATGACATGTTGCAGAAAAGCCAGGCGTCGTCTATCAGAAACCTGGAAATACAGGTAGGGCAGATAGTAAGTGAGTTGAAGAACAGGCAGCCTGAAGTTCTACCTAGCAACATTGAAACACCTGAGAACTACAATGGAAAGGAGCAATGTCACGCAGTGACGTTGCGAAGTGGAAAAGCTCTTGAAGAAAGAAGAATTAATCAAAGAAATAGCAGTCCTTCAAAGAATGCAACACACGTTCAATGGCAGTAGAAGATCAAAAAGAAAGAACGCCTGAGACCACAAGCCATTCAGAACCCAGTACGTCTAAAGCGGAAAAACCTGCGGTGCCGCTAAACGCACCATTCCCTAGACGTATGATGAAGAAGAATGATGAACAACAATTCAAGCACTTTCTTGAGCTCGTAAGGAAATTGCATATCAACATTCCACTTATAGAGGCCTTAGAGCAAATGCCAACATATGTCAAATTTTTTAAGGACATTTTGACGAAGAAAAGAAGAGTCAGCGAGGCGGAAGTAATCGCACTAACGCAGGAGTGCAACGTGTTAGTAAGCAACAGTTTACCCAAGAAACAGAAGGACCCTGGGAGCTTCACACTTCCTTGCTCAATAGGAGGATTGGATATGGGTCATGCGTTATGTGATTTAAGAGCTAGCATTAATCTCATGCCACTCTCAATCTTTAAGAAATTGGGAATTGGCGAAGTACAACCCACTTCGTTTACTCTTCAACTTGCTGACAGAACAATCAAGTACCCTGAAGGAAAAATTGAAGACGTTCTTGTAAAGGTTGACAACTTCATATTCCCAGAAGACTTTATTATCTTGGACTATGAAGCGGATAGGGATGTACCAATTATTCTTGGACGCCCCTTTCTAACTATTGGGAAAGTTTTAATTGACGTGCATAAAAGAGAATTAACTATGCGTGTAGATAATCAAGAGGTAAAGTTTAATGTGTTAAATGTATTAAAGTTCTCATACAGTGAAGATTGTCAGCTAAACAGTATAGAGTTGCCTGAAGAAGAGACCCATGTATGCGAGGTCCTCATGTTGGAGGAGAACTAGAAAGAACTAAAGCCACAAAGTCTAAGTGAGCGACAGACAAAACCAACACGTCCATCACTTGAGGAACCATCAGAACTCGAGTTGAAACCGTTACCTAGTCACCTGAAATATGCCTTCCTTGGAACAAAGAAAACTTTACTTGTGATCATTTCCGCGAATCTTACTGAGCCTAACGAGCACTCTTTATTGTAGATGCTGAAAAAGCACATGCATGCAATAGGTTGGACGCTAGCGGATATTCTGGCATCAGCCCATCTTATTGCATGCATAAGATCAGGCTAGAAGAAGGGAAGTCAGGATCGATATAGCCTCAAAGAAGATTGAACCCCATAATGAAGGAAGTGGTCAAGAAAGAAATCCTAAAATTGTTGAATGCGGGAGTGATCTATCCTATATTCGTCAGTAGCTGGGTAAGCCCAGTCCAATGAGTTCCCAATAAAGGGGAAACAACTATGATAGTCAATAGCAATAATGAGTTCATACCTTCGAGGACTGCACAGGCTAGCGCATCTGTATGGACTATAAGAAGCTCAACGCGGCAACTAAGAAAGACCACTTCCCCATTCCTTTCATTGACCAAATGCTTGACAGACTTGCTGGCAAATAATTTTATCACTTTCTTGATGGATACTCTAGTTATAACCAGATTTTGATTGACCCAGAAGATCAGGAGAAGACAATATTTACCTGTCCCTTTGGAACATTTGTGTTCAGATGCATGCCCTTCAGGCTGTGTAACACACCTGGAACATTCCAAAGGTGTATGATGGCTATTTTCTCTGACTTCTTGGAGAAGACCGTTGAAGTTTTCATAGACGATTTCTCAGTCTTTGGAGACCCATTCCAATCATGCTTAGATAATTTGGAGGCCATCCTCCCTCGATGCGAGGAAACAAACCTTGTGTTGAATTGGGAAAAATGTCATTTCATGGTGACTGAAGGAATTGTCTTAGGCCACAAAGTATCTAAACCGGGGTTGGAAGTAGATGAAGCCAAGATAGATGTCATAGTTAAACTTCCACCTCCATCAAATGTTAAAGCTCTGCGAAGTTTTCTAGGGCATGCTAGCTTCTATCGAAGGTTCATTAGAGGATTCTCTCAAATTGCGCGACCTCTGAGCGCATTACTAGAGGCAAACCAACCCTACGATTTTAATGAAGACTACTGTGACGCGTTTGAAACATTGAAATATACGTTGACGACAACTTCAGTACTAATAGAACCGGATTGGACGCAGCGTTTTATTCTCATGTACGACGTGAGTGATGTGGCAGTAGGAACAATGTTTGGGCAGAAGAAGGGAAATTTGATACATCCCATCTCTTACGCGTCCAAAACACTGAATGACTCTCAGGAACACTACAATACCACTAAAAAATAAATGTTGGCTGTAGTGTTTGGCATTGAGAAGTTTAGATTGTACTTAGTTGGTGCGTCACAGGCCCTTACAAATAATATTTGCAAAAATAGAGGTTGTACAAATAAGATATCCAATCTCGAAAACATCCATAGTTGCAAACAAATTTCCATTCATTCATCAACTATGAATTCAATATAGAATGCAAGAAATCTCACAATGAAACCGTAAAATTCATTCTAAAAAATTGGAAATTCTTGGGCCAAAAACCCCCCACTCTGATACCAATTGAAGGAACTGGTTAAGGTTCGTGAGCGAAAGCAAAGATTGAACCTAAATCCTAATTTTATAGAATTATTATGCAACAAAAGAAAAAATTTAGAGCATGCTAAATGGAAATTGAGAAAATGGAGATAGGAGGACTCACCCTTGAAGATTTGATCTTCACATAGGATTCCTCCTCCAAAATGGCCACGAACTCGAAACCCTAATTTGGTCACCACCATGAAAGCTTCCCCTGTATCCTCTAGGATAAGAATCCAAGAAGTTATGGGTTCTTGGTATTTTGGAAGACAGGAAGTGAGATTGATAGAAGAAGAGGTGAGAACTTGAGAACTTTTTCTGAAGGATTTCTTCTATCAGTTTTTCACAGAGTTCTCTAAAAAAACTCAAGCATGGAAGAAGGAGAAAAACTAACCTATCGACTTACCACTCACACGCGCATGTTGTAGAGAGAAAAAGGGGGAAGGAATTACCTCCCTCCCAAAATAAATTTTCAAAAAATTTAAAATAAATAAAATAAAAATTATTTTAATAAAACATTACTATATATTTATATAATAACCACTTTATCATGTAATATATATTAAACAATATGTTATATCAAATATAACATATAACCTATAGTTTAATATTGTATCCAATACAATGTAACCTATAGTTTAATTCTCTCATTAATGCACGGTATTTAATTTAAATCCCATTTATACTAAATTTAATTATATGAATCCAATTCACATAATTAATATTTGAATCATATTCAAATATTTATTTCTTCGCAAATAAACTTTATTTTATAACATATCAAATACATTATATTAATTATATCACATATAATTAATTTTCTCAATTAATTTGAATAATTCAAATTAATCCAAAGTTGATTCTCATTACAGATATATTTATGTGTTCATTGGATATAACCAATCAACAATGCGATGACCCTTCTCAAATTACTCATAAGTACAACTAGGTCAAAATTACCATTTTTCTCCTATAGTTACATATAACCCTTAAGTACTTCTAATCCCTCTAATTAACAATAACTCATAGTTCAACTATGACCAAACCCCTCTCGGGCTAAGAGAAAGTTAAAGGATCCTTAAGAATTCATAATTTTATATAGAAATATACATATGCATTTAATTATAAAACAATACAGCATGCTTAAAATAATGAAATTGTAGAAAATTAAAATGGGTCTAGAAAACCCTTACCTTTGAAGAACATTTCTTCAATTGTAAGAACTTGAGTCTCCAACCAGACACTACCACGAACACAACCTCGATATTCTCAGGTGAGAACCCAGGAGGTGTGGTGCTCTAGCGATTTTGGATTGAGAAAGGGATAGATTATTGAAAGAAAAAAGAAGGAAGATGAAAATTTTCTACATAACGATTTTGTATGTTGAGAGAAATTTTGAAAACCTTTTCACAAATTACTGAGTAGAATAATGGTCATTCTACAACTCTCACGTCTGAGATAGGAAAAGGTAGGGAGGGAGTTACAAATCCCTCCCATAATTAGATTTATTTTAAAAAAAAACATATTAATATAACAGATAACCTATAGTTCAATATTGTATCCAATACAATATAACCTATGGTTTAATTCTCTCAATAACGATATTTAATATAAACCCCATTTATATTAAATTTAATTATATGAATCCAATTCACATAATTAATATTTGAATCCTATTTAATATTTATTTCCTCTCATAAATACTTAATATTATAATGTATCAAATACATCATAGTAATTATATCATATATAATTAATTTCCTCAATTAATTTGAACAATTCAAATTAATCCAAAAACTGACTCTCATTTAATGTCGTTGAGCTACCGAGGAGACCTCATGGACCTGTAGCTTGAAACTCCAACGGTACATGAATAATTCATTAAACTCTTTAATTAAATTATTTACTATCTGTTAACTGTCAGGCATTTCACTAAAGATCGACAACTGCACTATTCACACTACAGATATATTTCTGTGCCCATTGGATATACCCAATTAACAGTACGATGAACATTCACAAATTTCTCGTAAGTACAGTTGGGACAAATTGTCGTTTTGCCCCTGCAGTTACGTCTAACTCCTTAGGTGCCACTGATGAAGGATCTCTTATATAAGAGAACCAGTGAGCAGAAGCAAGATCTTTCCAAGCCCATTGTGAAAGAATAAATACATTCACAAACATACAAGAACACTTATGCATTATTGATAACTGGTAGAAAAACAAGTTATTACAGCTCAAATAAGTAAAAAAAAATGAGAGAATGCGATGGTAAAATAGGCAATATCATATCTGAAAGCGCTAAACTGAAAGGAATTGCGATCGCGAGCACTCATCGAATGTTAATTTACCTATTTTGTGCAGGTATAATGCAATGGCGCATATGAAATTGCGATCCAAAGGCACAATGCGTCAGCGGGCTTGAAAATTGCGATCATAAGTCATGCAACCGCGAGAAGTTTCTTAAAAAGGTGGCCTCATAAAGACCTCGCATCAAGGCGATAGAATAATAAATCATGATGGAACGGAAAGCTGATAACGGCCGATTCCGAATTTAGTTGACAAACCGTTAAAAGCCACACTATAGCAAGTACACTCAACTTTCGGTGACTATTAAATGGCGCAACAGAATAGGGGAATTAATGCCGCCCATCATTGCAATCATTAGCAAGAAGAGCTGCTTCACCTTGAAATCTATAAATACCGAAGGCCACCAGAGAAAAAGTGAGTTAGTTAGTTAGTCCATTCCCGCACATACTTATACATATACATAGAGAACGGAGAGAGCACAGAGATGAGGAAAAGCCGATAGAAATCGTTCCCGGACAGATCGAGAAACTTACGGAAAGCAATACAAAGGAGAGAGGGCCAACCCTTGCGAGAGCAAGAATCCACACTTAAAATAGAGTTGAAGTGATAAAGAGCAGTGTAAAAGGCCACGGGAAGCAAGACATTGCTTACCGTGCTTGTTATCTCTCAAATCCATTTGTTATTTTGTATTCAGTATTTTATTTGCAGAAAATAAAAATTTCATTTCAATCTATGTTCAATCTCTCCATACCATGCATGAGTAGCTAAATTTCTGAATGGGTTGAGAAGTACTTAGCTAGCATGACTTAAGATTTACATTTTATGCGATCATCTTGTCTTATGATGCATTATTCACCCTTTAGACATACTTAAGAGAGTAGTCTAAAGATAGAATCTAGATTTGAGAGAGTTATATTAGAATCTAGGCTTGAGAGAGTCAGATTAGAATTGCATAAGCAAGAGTAGAAACTTAGACATAAGTTCTATAGCTATTTACACATCGCATGCGCCCTAGAAATAGAAAATGATGGTATGCAGTCATCTTGTCTTATGTGTGCGTCATTCATCATAAGTAAGAATAGAGACTTAGGCATAAGTTCTATCGACATTTTTGCATATGCATCGCATGCATCCTAGAAATAGGAATTTCGGCATTCTACATTGAGAAATGTAGTACTGATATTTGTGTGTAGCATGATCGCATAACTTGTGCATAATCTTAGGAAATTTTAGCTAAACCCCTTCTCAACCCCTTCATCATACTTATCGTAACTCTACACTTTCATCACTCCGTGTTCAACTTCATCGCATAGGAAAAATCTAAATCAAAACACTATCCACTTCATTATTTTTACCACCGCAATGAATCAAAGAGTGTCGCATATCTACTTAGTAGTCCCTGTGTTCGACCCTAGACTTACTAGGAAACCTAAGAAGACTTATACTTGGGCCTTGTTAGGAAAACTTGCATGATGACCGCATAACACACATCATCCCAAACTCACACCATAACACATCATAATTACACACATCAATTATAGAGAAAAATTACAGCATGCTTTCTTATTCAAACACAAAGGGAATCGAGTGACATACCTTTGAAGAACTTTTCTTCACGTATTCCCTTGATCTCAAATGGTCAGGTGTCCGAGCAAAGTCTCAACGATCACAAACACAACGAACACCCAGTGTAATCACAAATAGTCTGATCCTCGAATGGCAACCCTCAACACTACCTCTCGGTTACCTTAGTATTCTTGGAGTGAGAATCCAGGAGGTGGGCTCTATGTGAATTTGGTAAAGGGAAGGAGGATGTATACAATCGACTTGAACAATCGAGTAAGTGGGAGAAAGGCTTAGTCTATCGTATAAACAGTGGGTACTCGATTGTTTAATAAATGAGGAGCAATCGTCTAGCAAACTTTCGCTCTTGTCGCAATCGTCTAGCAAACTCTTACTCTTGTCTAGTAAACTCTCACTCGGTCGTTTAGTCTCTCAAAACGGCTTACGTATAGCTTTCTTTCGCTTAATCAATCAGTAATACGATAAAGCGATCAACCCTAAAAAATTGAAAACTCTTTTCATTTTATTCTTCAGTTATCAAAACTGAAAATAACCTCCCACTTACATGGTTAATGGAGAAAAGAAATAACCAACTAAAACAATTATCTCATAATTATTTTTATTATAAATAAATATAATAACTAACTTATCATATTATATTTGTAACCTATAGTTTTAATATCACATCATATGTAATACTTAAACCATAGTTCCTTCCTCCTTTATTTAATATAAATCATATCTATATCATTTCCTCTAATTAATGTATCTAATACATCAAATCAATTATATTACATATAATTGAACTAATTTAATTACATCATATATAATCAAATTCCCTCTTGCTAATTTGAACACTTCAAACTAACCCAAAAACTAATTCTCAACTTGAATCCATTAAGTCACCAAGAGGACTTTATGGACCTGTAGCTTGAAGCTCCAACGGTATATGAATAACTAAGTAAACTCTTTAATCACGATATCCACCATCCGTTAACTGCCAAGCACTCCACTAAAGACCGACAGCTACACTCTTCTCACTATAGATATATTTCTGTGTCCATTGGATATAACCAATCAATAGTACGATGACCCTTCACAAATCGCACGTAAGTACAGTTGGGCCAATTTATCATTTTACCCCTGTAGTTACATCTAACTTCTTAAGTACCACTGATTCCTTTAATGAACAATACATCATAGTCCTACTATGAGTGAACACTTCTTGGGCCATGAGAAAGTGTGTGGCGCCACATTGTTCAAGCCCCAGAATCAGCCCTTAAGGGAGCAACATATCTACTTAACCCTGCTTTAGGGAAGGAGTGAATTTCATCTTGTGTAGCTGAGTTCCCTACTCCTCAATCAGACGAATCCCTAAAGTGGAGGTTTGAGTCAGCAATTTGATCACTCGCACCCATGCAAATCAAATAACCGTCCTCATAGGCAGAAGTTCCCAACTCACTCAGGATTAAGGCCATGATACCTATGGTCATCATAGTGAAATGAAAGTCTCTATCATGAACGGCGTTATATAACGAGACTAAACATTTCGTGGTCTGGTCTTATATAAATTCCTTTGTATAGGATACCTCCGCTAGCATATCTCCACATGAATGATCAGGATCAGACCATCTGTACCACTTTACAACACTTATAACATCTACAAAGCGGGTCATATCCGTAGTGACACCAGGATAAGATTTCCCTTCTTTATCCATATATTACAGACCATTTAGGTTATCACATAAGACATGATCCACTTGTATGTCTCCACATACATGCTTAAGTTACAACGATAACCAAGGATCTTAGTTTATTGATTTGTGGTTAATGAAACTAAAATATCCCATATTTCATAGACAACGGTTAAGAAAATATCTCATATTATTACATCACAAATGTTTGTTCATACACGTGTTTACAAACTACAGGCCCCTACGAGATTTAAGGCATCAACCCCAACAATCTCCCACTTATCCTAAAGTGGGCGTACAAGATAAATACAAGTACAAAAATATAAACTAGGGCATTAAGGCTCAGTACAAAATCTCCAACTTGCCTTAGTGCAACCACGGACGGTCCTGTAGACCCATGCTATGTAGTGACCCTAAAAAACTGTAACCGTGAGAGCCTTCATAAATGGGTCAGCAACATTGTGCTCCGAAGCTATCTTCGTGACTATCACATCCCCTCGATGCACAATCTCGTGGATAAGATGATACTTTCACTCTATATGTCTGTCGCGCTTGAAACTCCTAAGCTCCCTGGAGTTCGCCACAACGCCACTATTATCACAATAAGGGTGATGGGCCTAGACATATCTGGAACAACTTCCAGATCAATAAGGAACTTCTTGAGCCAAACATCCTTCTTAGCAGCTTCACAAGCTGCTACATATTCGGCCTCCATCGTGGAGTCAGCGATGCACCCCTGCTTAGTGCTTCGCCATACTACAGTTCCTCCGTTAAGAGTGAACACTAATCCTGAAGTGGATTTTTTAGAATCCTTATCAGTCTGAAAATCAAAGTCCATGTATCCAGTAAGGATAAAATCCTTAGATCCATACACGAGCATGTAGTCCCTCATTCTCCGAAGATACTTGAGGATGTTATTGATGGCAGTCCAATGACCTTGTCCTAGATTAGATTGATATTTATTGACTATCCCCATAGCGTAGTATATGTTAGGTATAGTATATAACATCGTATACATCAAACTACCAACGGCAGATGCATAGGGGACCTGTCTCATTTCCTCAACCTCTTGAGGTGTCTTAGGACACTATTCCTTAGACAATGTAACTCCATGCTGAAAAGGTAGTAGGCCCCTTTTGGAGTTCTGCATCGAGTATTTGATTAACATCTTATCAATTTATAATGCCTGAGACAGCGCTTGCACTTTGTTCTTTCGATCACGAAAGATCTAAATACCAAGAACAAACTGAGCCTCTCTCAAATCTTTCATTTGGAATTGGGTCGCTAGCCAGTTCTTAACTGAAGTCAATAAACCTATATTATTTTCGATGAGTAGGATATCGTCTAGATACAACACTAGGAAAACTACTAAACTGTTGATGATTTTCTTGTAGACATAAGGCTCATCAACATTTTGGTCAAAGTTGTAAGATTTGATCGCAGTACCAAACCTTATGTTCCAAGATTGAGACGCCTGTTTCTGCCCATAAATGGACTGATTCAGTTGCAAACCTTTTGCTCTTGACCTTGTGCTATGAATTCCTCGGGCTATACCATATAAATGGTCTCCTCAAGATTACCATACAGAAAGGAAGTCTTGACATCCATTTGCCATATCTCATAGTCATAATTTGAGACAATGGATAGAAGGATATGGATAGACTTCAACATGGCAACAGGCGAGAAAGTCTCCTCATAATCAACTCCCTCCACCTGGGTATAACCCTTTGCCACAAGTCTAACCTTGAAGGTTTGCACCTTCCCATCAGCACCCTGATTTCTCTTGTAGATCCATTTACAACCTATAGGTTTAACCCCATCAGGTTGACCTATAAGATCCCATATTGAGTTGAAGTACATAGACTCCATGTCGAGATCCATGGCTTTGACCCATTTGTCCCAGTCAACATCCTCCATTGCCTTCTTATAAGACCGGATCCTCAACTTCTCTATCGGCTACAATAGCCAGGATTTTAATGAAACCCATATAGCGAACAGGTGGGTTCGCAACCCTCCCATTATGTCGAGGTGCCCTCAACACTTGAGGTGGATTTGACCTACTAGATGAACTTTCATCAATAACTCTTGTTGATGTAATAGGCCCTTCAACAACTCTTGTTGAACTTCCATCAACAACTCTTGTTGATGTAGAATGTTCTTCAACAACTCTTGTTGAAGTTTCATTAGTTTCATTGGACAGTTCACGCAACACGATTTTACTACGTGGATTGTGCTCCTTCATATGATTCTCCTCAAGGAAGGTAGTGTTTGTTGACACAAACACCTTATTTCCCATAGGATCATAAAAGTAACCCTTTCGTGTACCTTTGGGGTAGCCTACAAATAGACACAACCTCGAACGTGGTTCCAGTTTCTTAGGATTAGCCTCAAGCACATGTGCTAGGCAACCCCATATGCAGAAGTGATGCAAACTAGCTTTACGCCTGTTCCACAACTCCAAAGGTGTTCTTGCAACACTCTTGGAAGGAACACAGTTGAGGATATAAGTTGCAGTTTCCACTGCAAAACCCCAAACGAGTTCGATAAGGAAGTGTAACTCATCATCGACCGAACCATGTCCCTCTGTTTCTCTTCTCCGATACACCATTCTGCTGAGGTGTACCAGGCATTGAGAGTTGGGAAACGATTCTATGTTCTATCATATAGTTCTGGAACTCAGAATCCAAAAACTCTTCACCCCAATCTGATCGAAGTGTTTTATTCTATTTATCCAATTCGTTTTCATCTTCAGCCTTGAACTCTTTGAACTTTTCAAAGGATATAACTTTCATTGAATCAAATAAACATACTCATATCATGAGTAATCATCAGAAAAATTGATGAAATACTCGTAGCCTCCCCTAGTTCGCACATTCATCGGACCACAAAGGACTGAATGCACTAACTCTAGAGGCTCTTTGGCTCGATAACCTTTTCCAGTAAAAGGTCTTTTTAGTCATCTTGCTTTCAAGGCATGACTTTCACACAGGTAAAGAATTTTCCTCTAACTCGCTTAGAAGTCCATTCTTCACCAACCTCTCAATTCTATTGAGATTGATGTGCCCTCATCGAAGGTGCCAAAGTTGGGCATTTTCCTTAGGAGAACATTAAGTCATTTATTTTGAGTTACGATAGTTTTAAATATCTCTATGTCATGGAAGAAATTTGTTGCTAACAGCCTTAGCACATACAAATTATTTTCCAGTTTTGCTGAAAAAATCTCAACACTATCTTTCAGAATAAACACTTTATTCACTGAAAAGATGAGAGTATATTTACATCCAATCAGACACTTTAGAAAAATTAAGTTCCGTTTTAACTCTGAAACAACATATACATCATTCAAAATGATAAATTTATTCTATAAAGTCAACTAGAGCCCTCCCACTACCACAGCTGAGACGACGTGCCCAGTGCCTACTCGTATCGTCATCTCACCAGCCTCAAGTTGCTGCCAGGATTCAATCACCTGATAAGAAGAACAAACATGATTAGTGACCCTAGAGTCTATAATCTAGGCAGAAACATCATTCTCCACTAAACAAGTTTCCAAAACTAGTAAATCATATTTACCCTGTTTTGCCTTGGCCTTAGCCTTCTTCTTGTCCTTTAACCAGCAAGGACAGTTCTGCTTTCAGTGCCCATCCTAGTTGCAATGGAAACATTTTCCTTTTTCAACCGGCGTTGGTCGCCTACCCTGTTGTGCAGCAGGTTATGGGTTAGCAGGTGCCTTCCCTTTTCCCTTACTACCCTTCTTCTTCTTCCACTTAGTAGTGTTAGAAGAAGAAGATGTAGACTTAGTTCCTGAGGTCGAACCTCGATGGAAATTCTTAGATGATGAAGCAACATTTGCCTCACCAACCTTCTTCTCCTTGCTTTTCAGTAAGGATTGGAATATCTATAACTCCTTGAGGAGAGTTGTAAGGGTACAATCAACTTTGTTTAGCACAATATTACTGAAAAAGTGAAGGAAGCTTTCTGGCTACGTATGCAGAATAAAGCTAACCTGGCTGCCCTCATCGATGCGAGCCCCATTCATCTCTGCCACATTGAAGTGGACCATCATGTTCAGAATATGTTCTTGAATAGATATACACTCCTCCATTTTGGAGTTGAAGATGCATTTCAGAGCTTCGTGCTTGAGCTGTCTAGAAAATTGTCTGAACATTCCCTGCAGGGACTCTATGATCTCATGCATAGAGACCATAAGCTCATGCTTCTTGGCCAATACGTCGTTCAGACTGGCCAAGATGTAAGCTCGGGTCTTCTCGCTCGCCCGTGTCCATTTCTCATATGCCTCCCAAACATTTCGAGCGACAGTTTGAGTGGGAATAGGAAGACATTCCTCCATAAGGACAAACCTCAGGTCATCAATGGTAAGAATGGTATTAATCGTGTTTTTCCAACTAGCGTAGTTTTCACCAGTCAGTTTATCGGCACTTAATAGAGCTAACGTGGCTGTTGCCATTTAAAAGTTGTTGAAAAAACATGAACAAACTTAATAAGTCTATGCATTACCACTTTTAACACCAATTTAAGTTTTAGCAAAATAGTTCTAATGTACCCTAAGTGAAAAGACATCTATTTTGCAATGATGCCTCAGCGAGGCAGGAC